>NW_019104407.1:0-55957 GCF_001856785.1 Myzus persicae
TTTTAGACCAACGGGATTGTGGTAATATTTATATTTTATGTTTTCCAATTTCATAATCGTAGAGTTGTATGTTTTTATTTTTCATCATTAAAATTTTAAGCAAAAAATAAAAAACTATAATTGTATGCTTTAATAACATTTTTTAGACTAGAAAAATATTTATATTAAAAGGCGGCAAATTATTTAGTGCTTAAAGCGGTACAATGGTTAAATCCGGCACTGGGTAAACCTATTTAATATCAGTTTTAAATTGTAATACCATTTTATCTGGGCATGCAAGTACCACGCCTATACAAATTTTTAATATTGAATAATAATAATTTATTTTGAATAACATACATCATAAGTGTAACGTATTCATAACAAGATGGTAAAATAACCATTCTTCATCTGATTAATCGTAAATTAATTATTTAAGTATTCTCAACAAGACTGGGTATATAGCAGCTTTAGTGTTATGTTGTATCTAGGATTTTTCAGAGGGGGGAGGGGAACTACAATATTTTATTGTCAGGGCTAGGGTACACCGGATTTTTACATTAAAATAAGTTTGATGCTACGAATATATGGTGTTTCAGTACCCCTAGCTACGACACAGGTATATAGTAACTATATAGATGGTAAATCTCTTTTCTATGCACCTATATCCAATTTTAGTCTTTACTGAATCTGTAAGATGACATCAGATGTGTGTTTAATACTTTAATAGTGCAGTCTATAAAATATACATCTGTCTAGACCCTACAGTTCTATATAGACCGAACAATTTATGAATGGAAGTATGGAATCACTAATCAGTAACCTTATTAGTTGTACTTAGTACAACTCGAAAAATTTAGAAGTTAGAACTATTTTTTTTTTGTTTTGTATATTACAAGGTCTACGCCACTATGCCTGATATATGGTATTGGCTATGTATATATTTATCTTAGTTCATTGCTGAGTAATAAGAAATAACATTAAAATGGTAATATTATTATTATTATACTCAATGGTAATAATAACCATAAATCAGAATATTATTATTAATATTATTCTTATAATATAGTTATCTCTATGGGTACAAATCAATTATTATGTTCATGGTACAAAATATGTACAATATTTTTTGTACCGTACCGAATGAATGAGATAACACTAACAAAGATACGTGTCAATGGGTATTATGATTATCGTGAAATCGACGATGATAACACCGATTGGATAACAAATAATTCCAACACGTACCTACATTTCATATTTTCATTCTTTTTAAACATTTTAAATACATTTATTGTACCAATAGTAGTATAAATACCCTTGGAATTTACATTGTGCTTACATTCTTCGAGTGATTATTTTGCATCTAAATATGGTTTTGTTAACTATGATAGCTAGAATTCCTGACGGATTACCATTAGCTGCATCTATGCAAGATGACGAACAGGTATTTTTTTGAGAACTGTTTAAAATATATTATTATGAATTAGTTTGGTTAATAGTTTGTTGAAAATAAATAATGTTACAATTTTTAATCAATTTCATTTCTCATATAGGTCGGAAGAAAATTAATTGAATATCAAAATCAAGCAAAACTTCTTTTCAAAAAATTAAACTTTCAGTCTCCAAAACAGTGCACAATTGAATCTGTACCTTACTACTTTCAGTAAGTATTATGCAAATATAATTTATCAATTTTCAAATCTCAATACTATGATATGAAATATTTTAGCTATTTAATTGAAAGAGATGTTTGTTACTTGGTATTGTGTGAAAAAAACTTCTCAAAACGTTCTGCATTCAGTTTTCTGGAAGACATAGCAGCTGAATTCAATAAGCTGTATGGACGACAAGTATCAACAGTTTCACGGCCTTACACTCTTATTGAATTTGGTAATTTATTGTGATTTTATGTATCCAAGTACTGTCAACTCTTTGTAACTTTTAAATTTAATGCAGATTAAAGAAATTTAAATTATTTGGAGTTGATTACTTGACTTTACTTATATTATTATCTTTATTGAAATCTCACAATTTTTTTTAAATACCCATATTAATATGTTATAACCTGTTAATAAAAATATTAGTTAAACATTTTGATCATTTTAGATAATTATATTCAAAAAGCAAAGAAAAATTATATAGATTCTAGAGTACGAAGAAATCTAAATTCATTAAATAATGAACTTCAAGATGTACAAAGAATAATGGTTCAAAATATTGATGATGTATTACAAAGAGGCACTGTCTTATCAGGTAATATATTTTTAGTCTACTTTTTCTTACAATTAGATGAATTAGGTATATGTCTGATAATAAATAATAAAAATTAATTCAAAAGATGGTTTTGATTAGTGAATATTGGCAGGGGTTTGAAGTAAGTATTGTGAAAAGAAAAAAAAATTTTTTTCAAAAAGGAAATATAATTAAAAATATGTATAAATTAAACTTAAATTTTTTCCATAATAATGTCATATTGAAACATATTTTATCAATTTAATATTGTGAAAGCATATAATCAATGTACATAATATAATAATAATAATATAATTATATCAATTATATACTCATGACAATTTTACAAGAATCTGCATTTAAAAATTTTAAACTGTTGTATCCTGAACTACATTACAATTAATTTGGCATTTGATTTATGTTTTTTATTAACTCTGTATATTCGAGTAATTATTTGTGTTTGTCTGTTTAAATCCAATGTTCAGCACTTCTTATCTTGATTTGATTTATATAAAAAATGTAGACTGTAGAATTCTGTTCATTAATTTCATTATTGCAATCTATATAACAAACCATTGTTTTTAAATTAGTTTATAGTCCATAGAAATAAATAGTAACAGTAACTTAATTTAAAAATAATTTAAATTTATATATTGTAGGAATAATAAATTAATATTAATAAATGCATGTTATACTTTATTCAAAAATAAACATGAAATATTTGTATTTTTTTTTTCAGAACTTGATACAAAAGCCCAAAACTTATCAATATTATCAAAAAAATATAAAAAAGAAGCTACCAATCTCAACCTAAAGTCAATGTATATAAAACTTACCGCTGCAGCAGTTTTTGTTATTTTATTATTTTTATATTTTTATGTTCTATAAATAATAACTCATAAGTAATTTATTAAATACTAAATAGTGTAATGGCTGAGGGGGGAAAACTTTATACCTATTACAATAAATAAATAACAATTTTAAGAACCTACTCTTTATTTATAATTTGATGTATAATATTCTTCTTCGAGTTCATACAATTCTGTTGACATATCATCAACTAGACTTGTTAGTTTGCGATCGCATTCCACTTGTTTGGTGCGAAAAAGTTTTGAATTTTGAGCAATAGCTTCATTGACTGATGGGAAATCATTTAATATAAGATATTGCTTCATATCTGAAACTAGTTTCAAAAGCGACTCCCCAGCACGAACAATGTTGGCTGCTCTGACTTCCATTTCAAATGCTATTAATTCGCTTCGGGTAGCTTTAGAAATTTGTGTTTGATCATCATCAGTCTTGCACAGTTTTACAATACCTAAAAATATGAAATAAATTCTATAAATTATATTGTATTTGGTTTTATATTTCTAAAAAGCAGTTACTTTATAGATACAACACTAAAATAAATAAAATAATACACACAAATAATTCAAGGTGAAGCAGAAGGTTGATCAGTCTATTACTATACTCTGTTCAAAAAAAGATAATTACCCGGAGGCGACCAATTTCCATTGGGCAGCGCTCAGGCGCATGTTAGACACTTTCCCTACCAATTTGAAGCCCAAGACCAATGCTTTGGAACAAAGCCATGCCCATGAACACAATTTGGCTGCCGGGTAATGATCTTATTTTGACCAGAGTATACTTAAAATATGTACTTATTAAAAAAGTTATCCCGCGAGGATTTACACATTGTGATATATCCTGAGATAATAAATATATTTTATTTTTTCATTTCTGAAACAGTTGAAGATAATATCCGTTTTGCAGAGTTTATTTTTCATTAATTTCATGAATTTTAATCATTTTTTTAGTTTATACTTTTATAGGTATAATGGCAAAAAAATGGTTTTTGTAAGGGCGGCGAGTTCCTCTCTAATGCTAATGAGTATATCTTCACGGAATACCCTCTATTACACATAAATTATTATTAATTGCTTTTAAATTTGATTGATTAAACTAATTTTTGGCAAAAACTAATGCATATTTGCATATAAGTCAGTATCATAGAATGATAATTATTAAAAATAAACTTTTTGGTTTAACAATTTTAAAATGCAATTGATACTCAATTGTTAGTATGTAATGGTGGAAGTCTGCAATAAGCTCGTAAACTCTGAATAAGAGCAACAACATTTCGAAAATTATATCATGTTTAAAAACAGCTTATAGTTAGCAGTTATCCCAATTATTAAGAATGATGCATTGTATAAAATCCTATAAGTAATTGGTTAAAAAGTCCAAGCACATTTTTAGGTTCGAAAAACAAAATATTTTACTAAATTTTCATTAAAAAAATGTAATTAATTATCTTATTCAATATTAATATATTATGTTTAATTACTTATTCCTTATACTTATTATACAAAATAATAGTCAGTATAAAAGTAAGATAACATAAACCTTTTAGCTTTTATAAATATAGTAAAATTATTAAAATTATAATAATACTGAAAAATATTTAAAAGCCAAAATGTTTTGATAATTATTAATAAAAATGAAATAGAATATTTTGTCTTACAATAAAACAAATGAGTCTGGACTTATTGTTTAACTTTTTACAAAGTGGACTTCTTGTCAGAGATTTCCCCTGAGTACAATGCTAAAAGAAACCACATCATTATTGAAAATAGGAGGAGCAAGTCTTCTGGACAAAAATATCATTTAACCAATATTTAAAATAACCATAAATAATAAAATGTCCTTCTCCATGATATTATCTGTATTAAGATAAATTATAGTTATACAATCAATTTGCAGCAAACAATAAAAAGAAATATAGATAATAATATCGACTTTTAATTGAAGATTTTTTATCAAACTAAAATGGATTTTTAGTTGCGCATATAACTTACCTTCAAAATTTTCCAGCATACATTTCACATCACTTTTTAACCGGTTTGTATAAGACTTGGTGACAGACATTGCATATATATTTATTTATTTATATTATATTGACATATATTTTTAATTAAACACCTACAACAGATAACATACAATTATAACTAATTAATTAAGCTTTTAAGGAACAAAACTAAAACAAATTTAACATATTTGGGAACTAATAATACAAATGAATAATGTCAATAATTTTAAAATTTATAAAATCTAATTACAATGTATCTCCTATAGTATTAATATTTAATACAGCATAACAATAAATTGTAATGTCTGATGTCTAAATTAAAGAGTGTAAATTATTAAAGATTTAATTTATTTGGTTTATTAATTATTGGATGATTAATAAAATTTAATATAGTAATCAATAATCATTATTATAATATTAAATGCATTGCTTGTAATTAATCATAACAATGTGTTGATAATATTATCACAAGTATTATCAGAGAATTTGAAGCGTTAGGGTCTATTCGTCCATGATAATAAATTGTTACTTTACTTTTTCTTCTATGAGTTAAGAGCACACACAACACACTACACAGCGCTGTCTGGAGTTTTGGAGGTATGTCAATATAACCTATAATTTACAAATGTTCTTCTTGAACCGAAGTGTCTACAAGGTTCGTCCATTCATTTTCTTTTGCGATTATTCGCATTTATATCCTCGTTTATCTGGTTGATCGTTTGGTTTTTTGTCATCATGGCTCCAAAGAAGGTAGTTGTACTATATTTTAAGTATAAATATACCCTCGTAGTTTTAAACTATTTATCATTGCTTTTATTTCATATGTACATGATCTAAGACCCGAATCTGCGTCCAGAACATTTATTATTTAGATTACTAAACAGCTTCACTACTCTGATATTCATATCATTTTTATTCAACTTTTATATTTCAAATATAAATAACAATCTGATACTTTGTAAATTATTAGTACACTAACATGACTTTTCATTCCAGCCGAGCTCCAGTAAAAAGGTCGGAAAGAAAGCGAAGATCGCCCCAGCACCTCTCGTCAGTGAGAAACCAAAAAAGGTTCTTAAACAGAAGGTTGTTAACCCTTTGTTTGAAAAAAGACCCAGGAACTTCGGAATTGGTAAGTTTATTTTATTTTTGATTATTTATTATTTATTTTAAGGCCCCTAAATTATCCAGACAGGTATAAAATATAAATATTTGAGTACCAATGAAAAAATATTTAATCGCAATGATGCTTGAATTTCTTCACCTGAATAAAATGAATTCTACTTGGTAGTTTTATTTAAAGTAATGCTGTAACTGACATACTGAGCGAAATTGGATTTTAACTTTATATATTATTCATTATAACTCAACTCTAATGTACCCATTGTTTCAATTAGAATATAGTTTGTTTAGATAATTGTATTGGGATAAGTGGAGGAACCCGTCTTATTTTGTTATGCTTTAAATTTGTATTTTTACTTGGAGAAACTGAAAATTATTATGGTAGGGTTTAAGTTCAATATTTTAAATATCTATACAATTATGTTAAAATAAGTTAATTTATAAAATACATTAACTTTGGCCATGATGCTTGAATTTCTTCAACGGAACTTTTCATACAATTAAAGTATGTTTAGAGTAATGTTGAAAATGACATTCTGAGCTTGTATGTATTTAAATTTTTGAATGATGAGTTTTATTGATTGATTTACAATGATAATCAAATACACATTACGAGCTTTTTAACTCTGACAAATTGTTTGTTTTTTTGGTAATGGCTATTATTGATCAAAGATTTAAAATTAATTTTCTAATGTTGACAAGTTAACTGCTGGTCGATATTGAATACAGATGTGTTTATGCGGTAGGACTTAAAAATATGTTTTTATGAAATAATAGGTACGTTTTAAAGTGATAGTGGCAAACTAAAGTGTAGTTAATTTTAAATATTTATATACATTGAATTGAGAACTTGCTATGATGTTAAAATATTTCTGTTGAACAATTTTATGAAAGTACATTTAATGAGCTTTTTAACCCTGAGCAAAAACATATGTAGGCATTAGAGTATTATGATCATAGACTGTTGGATTTTCTTAAATTTGCATGTAAAGAAATTGATTTTTACTTTGTTTGATGCAATTTTACTCTTTATATGCTTGTTTTATTTTAGTTGGAATAATTTTTATTTATTTCTTAACTCCAATTGCCATGATGAGTTCTATAATTATTGATAGTATCTATGAGTGTATAATTTATGAGCTTTTTAACACTGAGCAATTTGACTATAAAGATAATATTATTTATGTATAAAAAATTTATGTTTTTTTCATGTTGATACCTACGTCCAAATAATAAGTTGCTTAAATAATTTTATAGGTCAAGACATTCAACCCAAAAGAGATTTAAGTCGTTTTGTGAAATGGCCAAATTACATTCGTATTCAACGTCAAAAGTCTGTTCTTCAGAGAAGGCTCAAAATTCCTCCACCAATCAATCAATTCTCGTACGCAGCAGACAAAGCTACTGGTAAATACAAAGTTTAAGCTTAAGATTGATATTTTGATGATGATAATATATATATATGATATTTATTATTTACATTTTTTAGTAACTCAGTTATTTAAACTGATGGAAAAATACAGACCTGAAACAGCTGCAATGAAGAAAAGGAGATTGCAGGTACTAAAAAAATCTATTAAATGTGTAAAAATATTTCTTTTTGTCTTCTAACTTTTTTTATATATTATATAGAAAAGAGCTGAAGATAAAATAGAAACAAAGGAAGATCAACCAACAAAGCGTCCTAATGTTATTCGTCAAGGAATCAACACAGTTGTAAACCTCGTTGAACAAAAAAAAGCGCAATTAGTTATCATTGCTCATGATGTGGATCCTTTGGAGGTTCTTATTTTAGTATTTAAAAAAATTGAGGACCTGTATTTAATAACAATTTTTTTTATAGTTGGTAATATATCTACCAGCATTATGCCGCAAAATGGGAGTCCCATACTGCATCATTAAGGGAAAATGGAGGTTGGGAAACCTTGTTCGTCGTAAGAACTGTACTGCTTTAGCTATTACACAAGTAAATTTAATAATCCATATGTACTTTCAACAATTTTAATGTTTTTTTTTTTTTAAAATAGGTGGATACAGGTGACCGAGCTTCTCTAGCTAAACTGGTGGAGTCTATTAAGAACAACTTTAATGAAAGATTTGACGAATTCAAACGTCATTGGGGTGGTGGTGTTTTGGGTGCTAAATCTGCGTGTCGTCTCGCCAAAATTGAAAAAGCAAAAGAAAAGGAACTGGCGCAAAAACAATAAGATTTATGTAAACGACATTCACCTAATAAAACATGAAAAAAATTGATATTTTATGTTGATTTTCATTTATAATACTTAATGACCCATGACACTCGAACATGATCTACACTATATTAATCTGAAATTAAATTACAAAAAAACATTTTACTAATGATTGAAAACTTAACACAATCCATTGTCCAGCGAGTACATATTTTTGAGTTAATAAGAATATTCTATTTACCAGTATAGATATTGAACAGATAATTCATATACAGTCATATAAATGGTGCATGTTTAATATTTTTTTTTATCATAGTAAACTCATTTAAAATACGATATGTTAATATATATTTATCATACATATTTTTTTTTGCTGCCCATTTGTATGTAATTTTTTGCAGTAGCATTGTACTATACTATAGTTGAATATGGTATTAATAGGATGATACTAAGCTTAGTTATGAGGACATGATACCTGCATGTGGTGTGTCTGTCATACAAGTGCGTAACTTCGCAAATTGTACACTCGACAGAATGCGTATAGCTCTGTTAATTTAAAAATTAAAGTGAATTTTGACCTCATAAAATCTAAAGGTAAGATTATTATCTAGGCAACCGCATAGGCTTTTTATTTTAAGATGAATAAAAAATTTACAATTTCAAAATACTCATAACTCGCGTTAAAATTAAAATATCAATATCCATAGGTGAAAAGTACTCATTGCTCACGGCATTCAATTTTTGTTTTTTGCATTGTTGAATTATTCATTCCTTCTATAAATCTGAATAGAACAATATAATATGTAGTGGATGGGGAAGTTTAATGTAAATTGATAATTTGATTAAGAACTACCTTTGCCTTATTGGTGATACTTTTGTTAAGGATTAATGAGGTTTGAACTTTTGAAGACAACTATTGAATAAATGTGGCCTTTGAACTAAGCAAGAACCTTATTTAACAGATCGTGACGTTTTATATAATTATATTACTTTATTGTTTTTTAATTTTTTCTTTGTCAAGGGTTATTCTGACAGTTTCTAAAACCTTAAGACGTATAATTATTGTAGTATTGTACCATTGTACATTCGACGTTTCATCAGATTAAATTTGTTGACGCTTAACAGGCATTTGTTGCATACTTACATTCGCCTTACCGGTTTATTATAGAAGCGTAACGCTCAACAAATCACGTTTTCTTCGTTAATTTATAAATTAGAGTGGATCTTATGGAACTTGATAGTGAGTACACTATCTATTTATATCTGGGGATTTTACTATAGTTCAATTTTTAGAAAGTTATGAGTATACACTACAGTATGGCGTAAATTAAAAATGATCATAACTCACGTATAAACATAAACTGAATAATCGCAAAAGCAGTCAAGATTCGTAATAGGTCGATTCACTCCTAAGATTTTCAAGAAGAAAAATTCGAAACGGAATAGTTACGTTGTTACGTACCTCGTATCGGAGTCCGAGCCCGAGCCCAGGGGGGGCCCTAGGGGACACGCCCCCCACCAAGGCCCAGAACCCGTATTTCTAAAAAATTTTATATTGCTAACAAAAAAACATATTATAGTATCGACTATTATATATTTATATACCCGCGTAAAAGTATGTAATTATTTGAGGTACGTCGGTGTATGAGTTGTAACATGCATCATAGATTAAATATACTATATTTAATCTATGCTATTATGCTAATATAATAGGTATTAGCACAGAACTGCTATATTATTAGGTAGGTAAAAGGTAGATTATTTCAATTTTTGATGGAATTTATTAACGGAACATTGTTTTACAAAATACAAATATTTTGGTTTTGGTAATATCACAGAATATGATATATTATTATCTATTAACGGTTAATATATGGCTACACTGTACTATTAATTGGCGCATGCGCAAACCATTTAATGTTTTTGTAATTTTTTTTACAAACCTTATGGCTATTGGCTTTTGTTATTGTATAATGTTTTGTTTTGTATCTTAGATCTTAATTTTTTCCATAACAAGAAGTACATATTATATATTTAATACTGCTAATAATTAATTGCTACAAGCAAAAATAAATAATTTACCAATAACATGGAAGTGAGTTACGAAAATGAAGGTAAGATGTACATCAACCTCCTAAGATTATGTGAAAATATTCTTACTTTATCATTAAAGAATACTAACATACATGACTGCATGTACATGAAATGAAAATGTGAAATGTATACCAAACAATCACCCATGAGAGGGTTGAAAATGTTCAATTACCTAATATTCAACCTAATAAATACCAAATTTTTATAGTATACATTCTAGTTATCTTAGAAAATTTGTATTTTTAAATGATAACCTAGACTTAATAAAATAACTCTAGGACCTAGAGTATTACTGGATTGTGCATATTAGTAGACTATAGTTACATATTGTATGTTCTGTTATGTTTTCACACCATTCTAGGAAACTTTTCATTTCTTAACTCCTATAAATCAACATTTATTTATTAACTAAAAATCAAATGTAGACAGTTTTTTCTTAATTTGTTATTTCCTTGAAAAATTGCGCTAAAAAAAGTGTGGTAGGAATATTATGTCGTAAATGGATCAACACATGAGGTTAACGACTTAAATTTCAAAATTCTTGTTATTGAAAACTACCATAATTATTAAACAGTATTCATACCAAAAAGTCTATGTTTTACCTCATGGCCGTGATATCTCATCCTAATTCTATGAAATATTTCATCTGATAGCACATACTTTTGCAATTAATATTAACGGTAAATCTGCGTAATAATCTTAATATTTTTGTTGCTCATAACTAATGGGAAGGGTTAGGATGTTTATGATCTCATAAACTATATAAAAGTATGGTATATGCATTACAAATCGTTCCACAATTGTAGATTTTTTTCTTTTCTTGCAGTTGCAACTAAACATTTCGCTTGAAATAAAAAAATATATTTAAATATATATTGTCTAAAACCTTATCGTAAACAAATAAAAATAGGAAAAAATATAAAAAAATTCTGTATAAATTGTTTTAATTTCAGAACTTGAAGAGAGAAACAGTCTATTTTTAATTAAAAATGAGGATTAATCTCTGAAAAAATTTGGTTGACTTTTTGATTTGAGCTATTGAGACAATATTAAAATGTATTAGTAGCACAGAACATACAATAGGTTAATCTACTTATGTTGAAAATTTGTATAATGCCTGTTAATATTTATATGTTAATGGTTGGAGTCTCGGGCTTAAAATGCTGATATTAGACAGAATAAGTAAAACTAATTATTTGGGTTTTTATTACATTAATAAAAATATACAAAGTATATTACTATAAAATCAACAATTTCTTCACCTTGTTCAAAATCATGAGTTGGTCTACTTATTTTATTAAGTATTCATAACTCAAGTGCTAAAGAAATAACTATAGTATATTGTATCAAATAATGTTGCTAATAAATAATAATATATCATTAAAGAAATTACATTTTGTAAAAATTGTTGTTTAGGATATGACAATGATTACCAGTCTAAATCTAAAGGAAGTATTTTGACTAGAAAGAACAATACCATGCCAATTTGGGGCAATGAACGTACAATGAATTTAAATACTCTAATTTTAACTAATATTCAATCATCTCATTATTTTAAAGGTAATCATCAAAAATATAATTCATAAATAACTATAGTAAGTTATCAAATTTATGAATGCTGTAATTTTTTTTTTTTTAATTCTTGATGTTCAGTATCAAGGTTTCTATTAGATAATTTTATACACTGAATAATATATGTTTTATTATTTTAGTAAATTTATATGAATTGAAAACTTACCATGAAGTTATTGATGAAATTTATTATAAAGTTCAACATCTTGAGCCATGGGAAAAGGGTAGCCGTAAGACCTCTGGACAGACTGGAATGTGTGGCGGTGTAAGATTTTAATTTAAATAATTATTCTTACTAATAATATAACTAGACTTTAATCTAAATTATTATTTATAATATTAATTAGGTCAGAGGAGTTGGTGCCGGTGGAATAGTATCTACAGCGTTCTGTCTTCTGTATAAACTGTTCACACTGAAATTGACTCGCAAGCAGGTAACTGGGCTAATTACCCATTGCGATTCACCTTATATACGTGCTTTGGGTTTTATGTACATCAGGTAAGTTTTTGATCAAACTATCCCAAAGTGTATAGTGGAGGATAATTGTTTCAAGAATAATAACAGTCCTGAAAGTATTCCTATCTCCTGTTATGTGTTTACAATTAATTTCCTGTTATGTGGTTTTAAATTAAATAGCTTTTAAATACTCTGTTTTAGGTATACTCAGCCCCCTGGTGATTTATGGGATTGGTATGAATCTTTCTTAGACGACGAAGAGGTAAACTTTATTGAGTTTAAATTTTTTTGAAGTAATTGAGTTAGGTTAATTTATCTACATGTTTTCATTCAAAATATACTAATTGACATTACATTAGGAAATGGATGTAAGAGCTGGAGGTGGTCAAACAATGACAATTGGCAATATATTAAAGAGCTTTTTGTTTAAATTAGAATGGTATTCAACACTGTTCCCTAGAATCCCTGTTCCCATTCAGGTAGGTATGTCGGCTAAACACATTCATATTTAATACTTTTAAATCTTAACTATAAAACAATGAATATCATGAAAAATATTAAGTATCATTTACATTGTTTTCAGCAACAAATGGAAAAGAAAATGAGTGAAAAGTATCCTCCAGTAGTTGAAGAAGCACCTAGAAGAATTAATATACCTGAAAAGAATTTCAGGTAATACAATAATAGTTTTTAATTTGATTTAACTTAAATTAATCATGCATATAATATTTTAGTAGGGATCGAGAAGACCATAGAAATAGAGGAGACTTATCTGACACTTCAAGGCCTCGAGAACGAATTGAACGTAGAGAAAGATCACATAGAGATTACCGCGATAGAGATTATGAACGCAAGCCTAGTCATACAAACTCTCGAGAAAGGTCAGAATAAATAATAATTATTAAAGACAATATATACTAATTACATAGAAGCTTAATTGCTAATAAATTTTTAATTTTTAAAATTTTACCAAAAAAAAGGTTAAATAATTTGGAAAAATAGTCTTCAATTTTTTCTGGTCATTAATGTTATATACTAGGAAGTAGAAGGAAAAGTATTTATTTTTTAAAATTTAAATACATAAATGTATTTGTAAGTTGGTATCGTATAAATTAAATATCACTGTAAACATGATGTACCTATTACAACAATTATAATTATTAATTACATAAAAAATATATATAATGGTAGGAAATGAAGTGTTCAATGGACATAAATTATTTCATAATTTATTGAGGGTAATTTAAATCATACTATTATACTAAATAAATATGTTTTCAATCTCAATGATATATTTTAATTATATTCAAATACTATTGTTTATTTTGTCTTAATTTTAGATCACCTTATGTAAGTCGAAGAGATGATTATAAAAAAAGGTAATGAACATAAATTTTAGTTACCTTATTGTATATTCTAAGAAATAATTATTGTTTTAGTTCTTCTAGAAGTCCAAAATATGGTAGCAGTAAAAGAAGAGATCGAGATGATTACAAGTAATTAAACAATTTTTTTTTGAGTATTAGTAATATTTAATGTATTAAATAATGTAGAGAGATACTGTTTTTTTTTCATATATAAATAAAACTCGTGTCTGTTATTTGCGAGAATTGTTTTTTAAACTTGTTTGATCAGAAAACAAATCTATTAATGTAAAAAAACAAAAACAGGCGTACAACCCTTCTTATTCACTAAATTATTTTCTTAAATATTAAAATTAAAAATTGAATTTATATGTTCTAGGTCAAGATCAAAATACTAATAAGGGATTGGAAGTGTAAAATTGATTATTATTTTTAAATTTTTTCACTCCATTAACAAAATAAGTGAATGAAGTTCTTAGTTTAAGTTGTACATACTTACACATTAATAAATTAAGCAATTTCTGTATTTTTAATTCATTTAAAAATGAAGATAATTTTCAATAATAAAAAAAAATGACATGTAATCTGTTTATAAATATTAAAATTATTATTCAAAATATGTTTGATTCCAAGCCGTTAAAATTGTGTTCCTTGATTTAACATTTTCTTCCTTATCTTCTCCCATAAAACTTTTTAATGGATGAACTTCTTTCTTTTTTATAAATGAAGTAATTTTAAGCCAAAAACCATTGTTTGTTGTCCTTGCATTTCTTTCGTCGTTGCATTGATTATTGTAATTTATGGAATTAAATGAAGTTGTATTATCAAACTCTGGTGACCAATCATCAAATTCAGCTTTAAATATTGTATTCATGACACTTTGGTATACCATATCAGTAACATTTTTACTATACAGGAAATCAACATGGTTGAATTTATCAAATTTGATGAGATGTAACCCTAATCTGTTAGGTAAATGGGAATACAACTCCACCACATCCTAGATACAAGATAAATTAAATATCTAGTTACATTTGTTAAATATGTTGGCATGTTTATGATATAGAATAATTAATTACTTAATTTAAATATTATTATGTGTTTTTTAACCTATCTCTTGTTGAAACACATATTTGAGAAATAACGTAAGTCACAAAATATCGCTAATTGAGATATTGAGTGGAATGTGTTATCCATTAATGATAGATGGATCATGTGTGAACATTTTCAATAAAAATATTTAATTTTACCACTGTAAATAATCAGTTTGAAAGAGAAATAAACATGTATCACTGATAGCTTAAAAATCATTTTTTCTTGTTTTCTCCGAATTAGCTTTTATTAACTTATGTCATATCCCGAATAGGTGGTTCAATTATGAGAAAATACAAATAATTTTTACTTACTGCAGGGTCTGCTAGTATATCGTTTTTAGCATAATAAAAGGCGATGGGAACAATTATGTTGCTCAAATTGTATTTTGGTGGATGTGAACAATTATAAACCTCAAGGTTTTTTTCTTTCCCAAAATCAAATTGCTGAAAGTTTTCTTAAAAAGATATTATTTTTAGAAATTAAATTATCGTTAATTTAAGTCTAGAGTATTATATTTACTTGTAGTGATTTCTTGTGCAAAATGAATTAAAGTTTTCACTGACGTACCAGCTGGATTGTGACCAAGTATAATGGGAAGTAAAGTCTAATGAAGAAAAAAGATTGTTTATTTATAATTTTTATATTTTTGTAGGTATTACTACTGCACAACATATCAAAATTTGTCTTCGTTTAAATATTTTGAGTGAATTAAAACAATAAAATATTGTCAAACCTTAAAAGTTAAAGGTGAGAACATAATCTATCTTGTCTTGTTAATTGTTTACAAATTTACAATAGGTATTTTAAACTTCATGAAAATATAAATAACAAACGAACAGATAATGGTCGAAATTTGATTGAAAGTTAATTTACTCTGATATTAAAGATATAACAACACAATTGAAATTGTTTAATTAAAATTTGGTATGTAGCCTATTTGTAAGACGGAGACAATCAAGAAATTCTCTAGACTAAACCGGCTTAAAAGTATCCAGATCCAGGATAATTAATCACGTAAATGATAAGGTCCAAACATCCCGGTGCATTACTTTTTACATAGGTTTATAGACTAAATAATTTCTAGAGAGTAGAAGGAACAATATGATATAAACCACAGACTAGGCTATATATTATAATATATAGGTCCGTGATGTAAACTGGCTTTTGAGCCGATGGAAAATGAAAAACTATATATTATTTAGCTTGATTCCAGGTTCTACACAGGTGTAAATGCAATTAAGTGATTTACCATATCAAATTGAACAGTATCCTCCCCAAACATTTTGTAGACAATATACTTTTTACACAATGCTGAATTGACAGCGTCTTCTCCACATAAATATTTATTCACTAATTTGCTTGCAGCGTTTTGAGGTAAAAACGCTCCCTTTGAAACCCAATTCGAAGCTTTCTGGAATTAAAAATGACATAAATAATATACCTTAGCTATTTAAGAGGTAAATAAATAATTATTTTAAAAGCGTTTACACGCACTTGTATTTGATATGCATACGGAACTAAACTATTTAAAACGGAAGTCATGTGATGAACGTAAGCCACTGGAGCTAAACTTATTTGCGCTCGAATTTTATGATTATATTCTGGGCGCATAGAGCACATAACGAAAAACATACAAGATCCCATCGAATGGCCTATGTAGTATAATTGACTTTGGTTCGTGCGCTCTAAGATGTAGTCAATGGTAGCCGGTAAATCGTAGATACCCATTTCGTGAAAACTATAAAAAAAAAGATACTTATAATATCTCATGTCTAGTTACAAGTTTGAAGTTACCTTCCCTAACAAAATTACTTTTTAAGAAATTTGATGGTAAATAGATTACCTAGGTAAAGGTACATTTGTTATTGTACGTAACTAAGTTAGATACTTTTTTGTAGTAAAATTACTAAATTAGGTACTAGATATTTTATTTTTTATAATATTCTATATTTTAAGCATTAATAGATAATATAATACATAATATATAAACTATAGAGTATAGGTAGGAGCCAGTAGGTACCTATCAGACATCAGTATATTTATCAATTTTCCGAAAGAAATATTTTAAAATAATTGTTCTAATTGTTATCAGGTATTTAAGTTATATTTTAAATGTTATACAGCGCGATTAACCAAGTAAATTCATCCCTTTTTTCTTCAACAATGCAGTAACCTATAAAAAATATGATTTTTTGAATTTTTAAGTGAATTTTTACTTGAAGACCATATTTTCAAATTCTTGAGATTTGTTGTACTACTTAAGGCGTGTCTTGCGCGGAGATACAAACTCCTGTTTTTCAAATGAGAACTTCCCCCCTTTATACTGTAAATTATTCAATGGATAATTTTTCTGAAAAAAATAGACTATCAGGTATCATAGTAATCAAAATTTGAACAAGTAGTTTTTGAGTTCTTACTTTTTTAACTTTGTGTTCGAAGGAATCGAAGGATAAAAGGCCCAGGGTTTAACTCACTAGTTTATAAGATAGGGTCATAGGGACTATGGACAGATGGGCTATAGGGGTTATGGTTTACATTTTAAACATTAATATTAAATTATCAACATTAATTATTTGTAAAATGGCCCAAGTATAATAAATACTAATTCCAATATTACGTCCATTTTATAATTTTGTAAAACCATTCATTAAAGACTATTACCTATGTTTACTACAAAAATTTTAATTACTAAAAAACTACTCATTCAAATTGTTCCAAAAATTATCCACTAAATAATTTACAGTAAAAAAGCGGGGTTCTCATTTGAAAAACAGAGTTAGTAATTTTGTATCGCCGTAGGGCACTCCTTAAGTAATAAAAAAAAATTTAAGAATTTGAAAAAATTGTAGTAGAGTTTATTTAAAAATTTCAAAAACCAGAATTTGAATAAATTATTGAAGGAAAAAAGTGAGGTGAGCATGCTTGGTGAATCACCCTGTACATATATGGTTATATAATTAGTATAAAAGTCATCTCTAGTACAATTTTAATTTAAAAAAAAATAATTTAGTGATTTTGACGAGTCATGTAAAGCCGTAAACATCTGAAGTTTAAAACGTATAAAAATGTGACTATGCGATATATATTTTCAATTGTAATATATCGTATATGGACAACATGAGACGAATTTTTTACTACATTTTCTAGCTTTTTCACTTGCATTACACACATAAATAAACAATTTTAAATGCCTATAAATAGTACAAACATTTAAGACATTTTTGTGAAAAATTATATTTGTTACCTAAAGTGAATTCTAATATGAATTCATGAACTGCAAAATAAATATCAATATTTCTGAAAATTCCCGTCTACCCCTAGTTTTTATTGTTTTTCTTGATATTTCTTTGAATTTCAAAGTACTTTCTGGAACCGATTTTTTATACCAGGTAGCTATGTAGGTACTACTCCGGCACTCCCAAAGTTGAAGACTACAACATTTTATCTATTATAAAATTAAAAAAATATCTTCCTTTATGTGCCTTTATGTACTCTACATATGAAGTGTAAATTGCAAAAAAAATTTGGTGCATCCATATTATTTGGCATATGGGGGGCCCTTTTTCATCGTACGGAGCAATGGCGCTTTTACGGTAGGATGTGCATGGATACACAGGTGGAAATCGGGAGATGATTTGGGGGAGGGCTTAGTCTAACCTAAAATATTGTTTTTTAGTTGTATGAGATCGCCCGTCTAAAATTGGCCTACTTGGGCTCATCACACATTTTTATGGCCCATTTTCGTCGAAAATATTTTTGATTAAACAGTGCAACGTTACAAACAGTGAATTTTATTTTTATGAGATTGACTACAGCGAATAACAATATGAGTGAATTAATTAAGTGTAGTTCAATTAAAAATCCTATATTTTATGTAAGATATTGTCAATTGTCATGTTAACTATTTTTACTTTTCTTCTACAACGCCGTATCTATTTTCTTTTATACGAATTTTTTTTTTTTTAACTTTTCCTGCATAGCCCAGTGCTCACTTATTATATCGTGTAACTTATAATTGCAAAACCAATAGGCAATACTACATACATGCTACAATCAGAACTAAAAACAATGACGATTATTATTTAGGTAATTAATTTTCGTTATATTATGAATCATGTCAGAGTCAGAGACGTTATATTATACGAAATCGGAGAGTATGATGGGGTAAACGTCAGCATGTCATAATACCTTATTATCTTTGGAGATAACCATCTGTCCACGGGAGTAGCAGAATTGATTTGGAAAAGGTATTTTATTGAAGTACACCGGTATTGGAGAGTTTACGAGTAGGCAAGTTCTGAGATCTATAAGCGTATACCTATCTATTTTATTCTTTAAGTGGCCACAGGCTTATGTAATTAGCGCAAAAAACAACTAAAAAAGAAAAAAATGTAGTGCATCTTTTATAAATTAATTTCTGTAATTTGTGTCAACTTTTTGAGGTTGCACTTTGGACACATAAAACTAGATAAAAGATAATCATGTAGGTAACCTGCGCTGCAATTCCGTTCCTATGAATATTGTAATTTGTATCATTTTTTACCTGAACAAAATTGTAATTTGTGCCACATAAAAACAATCATTATTATATTTTTGTTCTTACCTATTGGCTACTTATATTATGTATTCTATTTATCAATTAAGTTAATTTCAAATTGTCTTAAAAGACACATTTCAAGAAAAATATTAAAATTAACATAAGTAAAATTATATATTATATAGATAAAATTTATTTAATCTGAGCTTGAACCCGCCAAACACAACAATGTGAATATTCTTAATGTAATAATGTCTAATAACCAATAAGTAATAACATAAAACCTATAAGTACAAAATAATATACATGGTGATTTACCAAGCATTGAAGCATACTGGCCGTCTGACCATTAACCGACCTTTTATCCTTTAATAATGCATATTTTTAATTTGGGTAATTTATACATAAAAAACCTTCTCCTGACTGAGTGACTCAATCGGTTGCCTAGCAGAAATAAATATAAAATAAGCTATCGGTCAGTAGTTTCGTTTTATGATGTCAAGGCCAACTAACAAAAGATTTTTTAAAATTCACGTTTTAAAGAGGTCCTCAAACAAGGATTTTCAAATTCATAGTAGAAATTGTGAACTTTTTTTTGTTTATAAATAGTTGCTATCGTAGGTTATGTTAGGTTACTAAACTTCACCTAACTTAACCTACATCATGGCATCGAATCTCGACTGAAGAAACTATATTTTAAAACCAAATGTATATGTTTGTAGCTTACAGTGGCGTACATTCAATTTTCTTATGGGGGTGGAGGGGGGGGAATTCAATTACTCATAATAATTTTATAGCAGTATAGATGTGGTAATGTGTTACAGGGAGAGCTTTTGAAAAAAAAATGAATTTTGGGTTGCCAAGAGTGAAAGCTAAGTGCATTTCGGGTATCCCGAAACCACTTACCCCATTTGTAAGCCACAGGTTAGGTTATATATACTAAAAAACAATACTCGATTGAGTTTAGAAAAGCTTTAAGAATATAGATAATACTGTAATAGTATAGTTTAAACTAGGTACCTATGTTATGTAATATAGAGACGCTACACTGTCTACACCGAGATAGCGTACATACTACCTATACTCTATATAAGATTTTTAAAAAAACGGCTCACAGGCGAAACTCGGCTGTTCAGCTAGTTCATTATGAAAGGGGATATTTCGGGGTGAGAATACTTGGTGAATTACCACTACTGTATAATTCGGCCCACGAGAGAATAAAACTTGTCGTCCCTCGTGGAAAACGTCCACGAGTTGTCGGTTACCATTTACTAAGTTTAGTTAACCTAACAAAGAAACTCGTGCACGAATTGATTTTCTTGATTTCTTCTCTTGTAGGCCGGGCTATGAGTATAGGTATAATAAAATTATAAACTATAATGTATTATTTGCCTAAAATTCCAAAATTCTTCAGTATCTGGACTGAGGCTCTTGTGAGCACGAGAATACGTGTTGCCTCTAGAATTTCCTAACCATACGTCGAATCCATTATCCGCTAGTTGATAAGCTAAAAAAAAAATAACATATTTTTTATTTTTATGAAATATTACTATAAGCTAGCATATATATATGAAAAAAAGACCATTCTTATATAATTGTATTAATTTTCGCGGTTAATCGATAAAATATATTTTTAATTTCATATTCCAACAATATAAGCAGAATATTATTTTCAGTGTATCTCTATAAAAGTCAAATTTCAAACCCATATAGTGTATGCAAAGTTCGATTCTAAAATGTTAATAAGTTATACTTATAAAGTTATAACTAACTATAGGCACTAGATATAGTTTAAAATTCAATTTTATGTACTTACCAGAATTCACAGAAAAATATTCTGCTTTTCTGCTTTGTTGGGATATGAAATTAAAAAAAGTGGTTACTGCTCTGTTGTATACTTGTATAGTTGCATATTAACTTTTGATTGGTTGTCTGTAACGGATGCGTTCAATTTGAATTTAATGATTTAAGATCATTGCATACAACGATTTCGAGGGAAGACGATATAATAATTGAACATTTTATAAATTTTTAACAACAAAATAATTTGCAAATTTTACATTTTATAAATGTTGAAATTTAAAAGCTTATAAAAACAATCTTGCCTATGTATTTTTAATATGCTCAAATTGCTTTTGTAACAACGTATGATACTTATGAAAAAAAACTAAAAAAAGTCAGAATATTTTCATGTATTGAAAACGCTAAAATAAATACTTGGCAGTTGCGGATCTAGAAAATTATCAAGGGGGTTATTTACCCTATTACCCCCCAGCCACTGGATCTTCCACTGGTACTTGGTGAAAATTGCAATTATCTATGATCATTATTCGTCTTTCAATTACAACAAAATAAGAAAATTGTTCTATGAGGAATAGGTGAATATCCAATGTCAAGAAAAATTGAAGTTCAAATGCTTGTTAAAATTAATTTGACTTTCAGATAGGTTTTTTTTTTTTTTAGTAGGAAAACGTAAGGGGAATCTCGTATTAAATATTCAAATCTTAGATATAAACATAATTTTTTTCATGAACTCAAAATAATTTACAAATTTTTATTTCAAATCATAAAAATTACTGTGGATTTACGATCAATTTTTTTTTAAGTGTACACTAACAATAACTTATTAGGAACATTGACTGGGCTCAAAATTTGTAATCTACAACAATTTAAAAAAAAACCTAATAAAACTCGACACATTCTTATGCTTGTAAATAACTTACAATTTTATGGTGCTGGTGCATAGAAATTTCTAATATAAATAATCTGTGAACATTTCATGTATGTACGCTTATTTTACAGTTACACTCATAGACAAGTATACCTTTATAGATAACCAACTCAATGCAAAAGTATGGTGACTGCGTTTAGCGCTCCGTGTGGTTGGGAACATGAAGTACAATCGAATATGCGGTACCCCTGGTTACACTAAAAACAAAATTGATTTGAAATCGATCTTAGTTTTTCCTTAATTTTTTGTTTGTTTTTTCTGACATTTTTGTAAACTATTGTGAATATTATACATTTGATCCCCCACCCCCTCAAAGTAGCATCAAGATTCACTGAGGTTTCCTACCAAAAAAGATCCTGTTGCAGTAATTAGAAAATCGAAACATTTTTAGAGTTCTAAAAGATGATGACAGATACAAAAAAACACATAATTGTAAAGTCAATACATTCATTGTTCCGCTCAGAATCTAAAACATACATTAGTTAAGTATTTATACCGAGAAAATGCATGGGTATACCTTTAGTGATAAAATAAACACCTTTGACCTTGTACCTATGTTATGTAAATTTAATAATACTGAATTTTAAAATTGTTGCTATATATTATTTACTTAACAATAAATCAATAAAATATAATTTACAGGCCCGGATCAAGGCATATTTCATAACCGGTGCACAGAATTGTAATTAACCATGAATTTATGGGAACGACCGGACCTTTCACGACCAATATAGGTATATATAAGTATTATTCTTTTTATTGAATAATATTTTTCTCATAGCAAATTTTAAAAATGTTTATTTTAAATGTTTTTATTAAGTACGGGAGTTGACGAAACAATCTAATCTGCAAGTAGTAAGTGCCTATCATAAACTCTGTACCCACCTAGGTATGCAGTTTATTTGAAACTGTTTACTTCAATCGGATCACTGCAGACAATAATTTATATAGTTTAAAAAAATCATATTTATAAATTTATATTTTATTGTTGTACTTTTTGTTCATAGATAGTACAGCAAGTTTAAAAAATGTGTGTTCTCCATTTCTCCACAATTATTATTTAGATGATACTTTGCTTCACTGCAGGGTAATTAAAATTATTATTATTATTATTATTAGTTACGTTTGACTCGACTATATCTTTCGACTTTCAATAGGCATTATTTAAATATTTAAAAAAAATTGTCATCGATTCTAGAATTCATTGATAGAACATGTGAAGACTTTACTAACCCCATTACCTTAAAAATGTGTACTTTTCACTGGTACAATGATACGTTCTACTCTATAATAAATTATATAGCCTAGGCACTAAAGAATTACACACCCTCTGTCAATAATCATATATAATGGCTTTAAATAGCAATCCAACATCGATTCCTTTGCTTTATATCATACAAATGCGATATCTATTTCCCGTCAACCTCATTCAATAGCTTTTATGTAGGCATTATCCGTTGTTATACACACTAAATATTAACAATCTTCCAGTCAAGAGAAATGTAGCTGGTTTACAATTTTTGTATAAGTGGGTCAATGGGACACAATATAGACTAGTCAGAATTACTGAATTGTTTAAATGTCCATATCCCTCAATGCCAAACTCGGTGTACTAATACTTTTTATTTACAAATACTCACAACTAATTATGCTCTGAATGCGTCTGTAAATAGAACTATGAAATTAGCGAATGATACCTTGCCCTCAAATTGGTATATTTAATTTTAACTCTATTGATTCTTTTTGTAACTATATATTACGATTTTATGCGTGAATTCGTTTTTATAGTATTCTTTATTCGCTAATCTTTATTTTGCAGTAATTACTGTTCTGGTACTTATCATATTTTTTCTATTTAAACGCCTCTTGTTATTGTTAAATTATACTTAAAACTGTTGTTGGGTATTATCCCGTTTGAATAAACATAAATTAAACATTAACAATATATTTTTACAAAGTTCTGGTCAAATGTGGTAACCAAATTTTTGACAACCAACCAGCACCGTTTAGGTCTTATCTGGGAGTGATAATAATATATTACTCATATAGGAACACATATTATATAAAAACGGCCATGTGTTTGAATTGAGACTTACCCAGCGCTTTTGAAGGCCCGTTGATTATCCAGTCGGCAGAACTGGCCACGATTCCGTGTTGTAAGAGCACTGGGAATTTTCTGTACTGTGTAGTAGTTTTTCCGTGTGGTATCCTATGGACTTCCAATAGATATCCATCTTTCGTGTCCACGATATGAGTTTCGGATGGATAGCCGTGGCGTTTGATTATTTTTGGCTATAAATGTAGGTAATCAATATCAGACAGTTTATTATACACCCATCACAAGTACGTGTAGTAACAAAAAGTCTTCAGATTTTTTTCGAATTACAATAACAAATTTAAATTGCATTCCCGCTGGAACATCGTTCTTTGGTATAAACAGTACACTCACTCCAACCAATTCGTAACTGCAGCTGGGAACATCTTTGATAATCCTGCTTCGTGGAATGGCAGGTACCCCGGAGAGTAATAAGTAATAACTATTATATATTACGTTGGATGTTTTCATAATCGACAGTCTTGTTAAACTTTTTAAACGTATTCCGAATGTACGTATTTTTTACTCAAAAAGACGGAGAGAGAAATATAAACTTCACTTTTGAGTCCAAATTTTCAGTTGGGAAATAGCCAGAAGTCACTCGGTGCAATTGTGCAAGATTCATCCGACAAATACGGAGGTCGTTGGGGAATTTAGGAATAATTGTATGAACTTTTTCGTCAGCCAGAAAAGTGCTGAACCGCAATTAAAGACACGGCGGGAATTGTATGTGGTACAAAAACTATCCTGAAAAGCTTCTCTCCGAACAGTTCTAAAAATAAGATTCTCAAAGACGTTTCCAGCTGCAGTTACAAAATATTGGCTGCAGTAGGTACCTGACTGCCCAAGCGTGGGCGATTTTTCAAAAAAGATTAATAAAAAAAAATTGTTATTAAAAATGGATATTTAAAAAAAAAAATGACGCAGATGTAGGCATCTAAAACGTCTCGATTGCGTTGTTATGCTTACCACACTTAACGAAGCGTCTGGAATATAAGCGCCTGAAGCTGAGATCGTAGTGATAAACACATTAAAACAAACTATCAAATAAAAAAATGAAAACATCATTTGCATTATCGTTATTATGTTACTGCACAGCTATTATAGTAATAGGAACCTAATTCGTATAACAAAAATTCGAATATAATACGTGTACGAGTACGACTACCGACAAGAACACACTGACGACGATCGGTCGACGATTCATCGTCGTGTGTACAAATAATAATGAGTGTACGTACGTACCTACGTACACGCGGCTGTTGTTCTGATGATCTAATGACCTTATACCGAGTAGTAATACTACCACACTAGATCGAACAAAAGCCGTAAGTACAAATGTCTGTATAGACTAAATTCTAAGACAACGCGTAACGTATGCGTATAGGTCGAAAAAAACGAAAACATTTTTGATTTTTTATACACAATACAATAATAATATACGTAAAAGTATATATTATTATAAGTGTAATTAGATTTATTTGTAGGTATTTATTGCTATCTATATCATATACGACTCCGATCAAATCGGTTGTTATTGTTGTTATAAAAAATATTTGTCGACAATGAAAAGGTGCTGTACGTTTTGTTCGACTAATTACGGGAACACCACTCATAGGCATTGTAGAACATCTGCATCCAAGGGGAGCGATCGCCGTCTTTAGGCCCATCTGCCACCAACCCGTGAGTGTAAGGCCACTGCCACGTGAAAATACTTCGTTCCGGATGAGGCATTAAAGCCAAATGTCTGCCGTCAAATGAACATATACCGGCTATTCCACCTGTAAAATAATTAATATGGATGCGTAAAACAAACGATGAAATACTAGACTGAAAATATGATCGAATTATATCGTAAATATATCCCGCGAGGGAAGAAGGTATTTTGGTCATCCAATTTTAGTAATTATAATTTAAACAGACAATTTAGATACATTTATTAGTGAGTATGTATAATCTGCACGACTATGTCACATCTAAATATTAATTTTGGCAATCTGCGCCACGGCAGAAAACGAAATTGCATCATGTAATCTGCGCCATAATTTCAATTATTGAAATTTATCTGAACAAGGCTTACACATTTATAACACAACAAGTAAATAAATAACAAGAACAATTGGACAATAAATCATAATATTATTGAATTTTTATATTTTATTATTAAATTAAATATGACTCATGTATACACAATCAGCATACATAATAATATTATGTAGGTACCTACCTAAGATTACGCAGATAACAATGTATAATTTTATATGGCGCAAATTACATTTATTTATTTTTTGGTTTTGGAGCGAATTATATACACTCCCTCCAATGACGTATGCAAGAGGAACTTCAATGGCGTATGCAGAAGGACTAACGGGCTAAAGCTGGGGGACCGGGAGAGAGGGAGCTTAACAGTATTATTATTATTTTTTGTTAAGTTTCAACTGCATAGAAAACTAATGAGCAAACGTATAGCTGGGTAGGAAGATTTCATTTTTGCAAAAATATATTGTACTTGCAAACCTATTTATCTAAAATTCTAAAACGATCAGTGATTTTTTGGTTACAATATGAACTAAATTTATCAATTATATTTTCAAATACCTATGCTTATGATAAAAACTTACGGGGGAACCTTTGCAGTAAGTTTTTAAGCTTTTTACGTGACGCATAATTTTTGATCAAGTTTTTGGAAAAACAACTAAAATGAATTAAAAACAATTTAAGCAATCTAATCAAGGTTACCAAATAATTTTTAGATTCTGAGCGGAGAGATGAATGTATTGATTTTATAATGATGCGTGTGTTTTTTTTAGGGTCTGTGTACACGATAAGTAGTCGAAATAATGCTCCGATTTTCAGCTATAGTATCTTTCCGGTGGGAAAGTGAATTTAGTCAAAATTTAAAATTCCAAGTAGTTTTCAAAAGCACCGGAAAACAGGACAAAAAATTAGGAAAAACGGGAATGTTTTTGATAAAATCAATTTTGTTTATGGCATAACTTTAAAAAAATTACTGTAGATAAGTGACTCACTGAATGTTTTTATTAACATTTTCTATACACCATACATGCGATTTATAAAATGTTACCTATCACTTATTTTGAGCTATTTATAGGCACATGAAATTTTCGATATTTATTAGTTTATTTTTAATTAATGTTGATAGTAGTATATTGTGGGCCGAGGGCAGGAAGTGAGTTATTCAGTCGTGGCCCGTGGGCCACGTGCTGCATATCGCCCAAGACTGAATTGCCTTCCAGCACGAGCCACACATACTATTTTTTGTCACGCCTCTACGTTCATCGATCACGGCAAATGTAATGTAGGGATCTATCGATCAATGCAACAACGCCAACAACTCTATATACTATTCTATACGAAAACAATTTCAAGAAAGAAAAATGTTTACGCGTTTTGAATGGTGGTTATAAAATGAATACATATATGATATAACAGTTATAGTTACTATAGAAGATGTCACCAATATTTTGTAAGGACTACGGCATAGATTTCAGTGTCTGGTTGTGCAGGGGATATGCCCAGAACTTTTGAGGATTTTCAGGTTATCTCCGCCACTTTACTACCAGCTGGACGAAAAATGGTTGATTTTCAAAACTTTAACTGTCATCGAGAACTAAACATTCGGCACAGGCGTGACAAAAATGAATATTCAGAGTCAAAAAACTTAAAAATGTAAAGTACAAGGTTTCTCTTAAGTTGTTGCTAGTGGAAATTAAAAAGAAGTAGAGCGTATCTTCTTTACAATATTTTTTGTATGTTTGAAGTTCATATTTTTACAACATTTTCATATTTTGTTGTAATTAAAAAAAGAATAGCAGTAAATACTTGGTATTTACACCAAATGTTTATTTTAACCTTTTCTATGCTTGGCAAAGTGTTCTTTTTTTTGTAAACATTTCAAGTTTAAATTTTAATAAAATTGGATAGTTAAATAAAACGATTTTAATTAATAGATAACTGATTGGAATATAAAACATTATTCGTAGGGACTTTCGTAAGTTTTTGCTGCTGCTGCGTACATAATTATTTAGTATTTACTATAATATACATAATTACATTTAAAAAATATTTTGATTAATTTTAGACCATGTATGTAGCAAACTTATTCATATCGATATACGGTACGACGGTACTTATTGACTTAAGTATAAGTTAATAATAGCTAAATTAATATTTAATGAAATAATATTTACATTTATAATAACTTATAGTATTATATTTATATATGTTTTTGGCAAATCTACCGTATCACTAATAGAAAAATGAATTACTAATAGCAACATTAATGAATTATGAATAATAAAATATCTTTAGAAACATAATGTCACAATCAGAATCGGTCTTCTTACATGATGACCTGACTTTTTTTTTGAATGCACGAGTTACTATATTGCATTACTGCATGAATAAAGTATCAAGTTATTTTTTTATTGCTAATGAGTAAACAAACCATGATTTAAGGTTTTTAAAACTAATTAAATTAAAATATAAGTATATTTTTATATATTAAATGACCTTGGATTATAATATTTCAAGTTTTAATAGTTAAAAAATGGACAGTTATGAACTGTAAACAATAGGTTATAATTGCATTCATCGAAATAATTAATTTTAACATAGTTCAAATTTTAAATGCTCATAAATAAAATGCAAATCAGGATTTAAAAAAAATATATTAATTATAATACCTAATACATGTTCAATTTTAAATTTAATTTAAAAATTAAATAAAAACTATTTAAAAATTGAATTTAATTAGGTTATTATAAACATTTACTGCGTTTTTTTTGTCTGTCTTTGTGTAATACTGTATTGTACTTATATATAAATAATGTGTTATGGCCTGGTCTGGTTGTAGTCAGTCACAAAATGTGTTCTGAGTTCAAGCATCGGCAGGTGTCACTAGTTCCTGATGGGTGACCACTCAAGTTTTTAGTGACAAATCCTCACCACACTAACACATGTTCCAAACAAACTGTACCTTTCCCCCACCATACAAACTTATGGCCATAGTTACAGGGTTTAAGATCAATATCAATAAAAATAAATAAATAAATAGGGTATTGTGGTACAAAAATTCATTTGTATGAAAATAAAGAAAAGCAAATGGTAGATACATTTTTAGAATTTTTGAAGTATTCTAGTTACCTACCATAAAAAGCTGTGAATTGTAACTTAAAATGTTTTCCAAAAAATCATTTTCAAGAAATTTTATCACTTACCGGGAGAACCATTAGGGTTCATTGGATAATTTTCAGTTGATATATTTTGATCATCAACAAATGTAATGGGAATACAGTTATTGGTAACAAGAGCATCTTTGACATCTGCATTGCGGAATTCAAAACGACCTAAAATGTAATTCATTTATTTAATTTTTTACTTTAAATGAAAAATTCTAAATGAGATACTAAAATATTTAAGTCAATCAATTTGACAGTGTTATAATATTATAAGATTATCTCAACTTAATTGTAACTGGCTGTCTTGGTAAAATTGATCACCTATATTTATGTATTCATATATTATGTACTTTATTTTTCAAATTAACTACCTTCAGCATGAGCAATCCATACTCCAAGTATACTTTCATCCATGTCTTTGAACATAATAGCCTTTGAAGGATTAATTTTAACTGTACTAAAACGACTTTCATATCTTCCAGATTTGTTATGACTCATTATAACAGGAGGTTCATCAATATTTAAGGAATTTATTTCATTAATTTCACCTGAAATTAATGTTTATATTTAACTAGATATATATTTTAAATAAATTATATGAAACAAATAAATTTAAAAACATTGTACCAACTAATCCAAGGTTACACATTAGTTGACAGCCATTGCACACCCCTAAACTGAATGTATTCTTTTTAGCCATGAAATTTTCTAACCGTCTTTTAACATTGGGATGGAATGCTAAACTTGCAGCCCATCCTTTAGCTGAACCCAATACATCTGAATGCGAAATAAATTATAAAATGTATTATAATGATAATAATAATTACTATCTATTTAATATTAACACATTTGCTGCATATCATTGTTGTATGTTTGTTTCCATGTGTAAAAAAAATAAAAATAGAAAAACTGCCGTACAACTAATAAACACATAAGATTCCATAATACAGATAGATATAGTAAGATTATTACTTAAAGCTGGAAAATTTATTATTAATTGTAAAAATATATTATTGAAAAAACGTGAATATGCATCGGCGATGAAAACAAATAAACCTAATAACGCAAATAAGTGTCATACACAATAAATATGTTTTATAATATCATACCTCCATAGCTAAATCCTCCAGGGAAAATTAAACCTCTAAACTGATCAATATTAACTGCCTCATTTAAGAGATCTTGAACAGTAATATCCCACACTTCAAAACCAGCTATAAACAAAGCTACACTCATCTCTCGGTCACCATTTGTTCCTTCTTCTCTAATAACAGCTACTTTCAATGACAAATCTAAATAAAAATTAAAAAGTTTAAATAATAGGTGTTTTCTTTTTAGTTTATAATAATACAATATGTGTAAGAGAATTACAAATAATTAATTTGGCTATAACTCTATGAGAACTGACAACTAAGTAGGAGTACCATAAACACTACTTTTTTTTTGTTAATTTGAATTATGACAGTTAGTCATTAAAATCCCTGGGCCAATACTGCATAGGGTGTCCATGAAGTATGGATAAAAAATTAGAAACGACCAAATAAGCGGTTGATTTGTTATAACAAAATGAAGGAAAATCAGTTTTTTTTTTTTTTATTTAAGAGTCAAATTAAAGCACAATTAGTAACTTATTCATTATTATTTGTATTTGTGACAAAACTGAGGATTATTAATTGGAAGAACAATTGTCAGGTCCATAGAGTATTGCTAGAGATTTAGCAGTATCTTATAAAAGGATACTGTTAAATAATATAATATGTTTATGTTAGACATTCAAAATAAATCAATTATTATTCTTCATACCTGGCACAGCTGATGGATTATTCAATTCAAAATTACAAGAATAAACCGGTCCTAAACGGTTTTCTAAGGAATTAAATTCTTCTACGGCAGTTACAACATTTGACTGGATTTTTTCCAACTCATAACTTGTGCTTTCCCATATTTTAAACACTTCAGTTAGTTTAACATCAAGTATAGATTCCCCTGAATATTCTATTAAAATCTAGAAAAATAAAACAGTTAAGTATGTACTTAATAGTTTTACTATAAAATAAATTAAATATAACATTTTTATTTTACTCAACAAAACTAAATACTCTAATAATAACATACACGAGACTTGTTACCATAAGTTGATGTGCGACCAATAACATAAACAGGTACATTTATTTCCAAGAGCACTTCGTCAACATTTTTTGCATCCACTTCTAAAACCCAACCACATTCTTCAGCAAATAATACATCAATAATATTTTTTCTAGATGCATCTTTAATTTTATTCAAATCCACATTGAATCCACAGTATCCACCAAAAGCCATTTCTAATAGACATGTTATTAGCCCACCATCACTTATATCATGACCAGATAATAATTTTTGACCTGAAATCATTTAAATTAAATGATAGAGTTTAAGTTATGTAGGTAGATAATTAGGAATTTATTTTATACCTTTTATAAGTTTTTGAATAGATTTAAATGCTTTCTTCAACATGCTGGGATCATCTAAATCTGGTGAACTGTTGCCTAATTGTCCATAACATTGAGCCAAAGCTGAAGCACCAAGTCGTCGTTGACCACCAGATAAATCTACAAACAGGAGATAACTTGCTTCTTCATTTTTGTGACTTTGTCTGGGTCCTTTAAGATCAGGAGTTATCACTAATCTTACATCTTCACACTGAACAAAAGTTGAGATGACTATAGAACCTATTATACAGTTTATAATTAATTTACAGTAATATTAAATTATATATTTATTATTTATATTAAATAATGCAATTTTGATACCAGGCGCTTTGATGTTTTTCTCGCCAACTTTAGCCGCCATGCTTAAAGAGTCTTTACCACCATCAATAGCTATTCCAAGTTGTTTCATAACTTCACACATACTTTTACAAGCATAAAATAATTCTGCACCTTCACCTGGCAATTTAGCAGGCCACATCCAATTACCACTACATTTAACATCCTACAATAATAACAGTTAACAGGATAAATTAAAAAATAATTTTAAATATATATATACTTTCGTTCAACATCTACAGGATGATTTTTTAAGCATACTCACCACCATTTTCACTTTAATAATGCATTCATTCAAATTTTAAGAATTAATTTATTATTATTATGAATTATTCTAATTATATTTTTTAAGTAGAACTGAAAAACATATTTTCAAATTTCTGATACTTTTTTGTACAAGTTAAAAAATATCCTGTGGTGATACAAATTGTAAATAAAAATTGTATAGAAATCTGTTTCATAATAATCCTTAAAAATGGTTTCGTAAAAATAAAAACTATATGTTATATTAGATGTAGTATTTATTATACTTGGATCATTTTTACAAATTATATATATCGATAAATCAATAATAACTGTGAACTTTTTCAAATAGTCTAAGCCGCCTATCTACTTAACCCATTACCATAGATATATTAACTTTTAAAACACAATTACATAACTCAAAAACTTCTAGATTTAGACACATCAAAAATTCCAAAAAAACATCAGCTTAATTGTTAAAAATGAAGAAGGGAGGTTCCTATTTGATGAAAAACTGAAGCCTGTCACAGGTCATTCCTTAAGTGGTACAAAAAATTTCAATGATTCAAGAATGGTCTTCAAGTGTATTTAAAGATTCCAAAAATCTGAATTTTAATACATATATAATTTAAGCATAAAAATAGGATGAGCATGCTTAAAAATCATCCGGTAGGTGTTAATCTATATGTTGTATATGAATAATTTATACTTCTAAACATGATATTGGAGCAAACACTAAATTTGTCAATGACTCGGCTACAGCCATTCTAGCTCCAACACCTGCATCAAATAAACCCTTAATAGGTTGTTCACCAATGGACGTTGCAATTCCAACCTTTAAATTTAAATCAAATTATTAGCAATCACAAAAAGTAATTTTTTTAAAATCTTACAGTATCAAATAATGAAACAACAGTAACTGCGACATCACTAAGTGGAGTATGTAATGGACCAACACATTGTTGTTGAGCTATTTGACCTGTTACAGAACGATCAACCTTGTTTGTCAAAAATCTTTTACTAGCTACAGATGGAAGTCTTAACACTCTGTCTAATGCTTCAATAACTGTTAAATTAGGTAACGCAATGGGTACTTTTTCTTTAGGTTGCCATGACTGTTCGAAAACTTTACGTGGCGCTTTACCCAAAATCATATCCAGATCTAAGTTTACAGGATATTTTCCACTTTCAGAAATAGGGTTATCATCTTCAGTTAAAATAACCTACAACAATCCAAAAATAATAATAGTTAATTTTGAAATGTACCTATCATCTATCAAGTACTAGTATTACATACACCAGGTACAAAAATATCCGATCCTGGGAGATTACATACAAAAATAATTTATTTTAAATGCTCTAATACAAAAATAATTTTTTCATTGTTTATTAGCTTACCTTTCCATCATTAGTTACAACACCAACTGGTAAAACTGGACATCGTTCTCTTAAGGAAATTTTCTTTAACAATTCTAAATCTTTTTCATCACAGAGGATAGCATTATTTTCTTGATACTCAGCTCCCCAAAGCTCTAATGCATTAATTGTAGGATCACCAAGTTCAAATTTATTTGCATAAATTATAGCACCAGCTGGTTCTACTATTTCTTTTAACACATTTCCTAAAAATAAATCTTACATTGTAAAATCAATTATAATTACAATTTAATGTCAAGTTACAATTAAAAATATTGTTGAATATTTTATTCTAATTGAATTTGCTACTTTATATTTACCATTTCCACCTGCCCCTTGATCATGAATACTTAATATAGGGTTATAACCTGGATTTTCAATACAAGCTCTAACAACTCGATTCATTTTCTGTTCCATTTCTGGATCACCTCTTTGTACAGCCTCAAATTCTAAACTAGTCTTATTAACCCCCTGAACTTGGAATGAACTTGCAGAACTTCCACCTAAACCAATCCTGTAAACTGGTCCTCCAATTTTCACTACTTGTAATCCTTCATATGGTGTAAATTTAGTAGTAAACTCAGCCAGCATTGTGCCTAGTCCACCAGTAAACATAATAGGTTTGATCCATTCGCGGCGTTCATTATTTGCCATCATACCAAATGAGCGAACAAAGCCACTAATAACAGGTTCGCCAAATTTGTTTCCATAATCTGAAGCACCATTAGATGCTTCAATAAGTATTTTAAGCGGACTTGCAAAATTTTGAGGATAAATGAATGATTTATCTTCCCATGGCAAGTCATAACCTATAAAACAATTATTAACTTATAAATGTATGTACCTAATATGTATACTATATTACAATGTGCATCAACATACAATTTTGATCAGTTAAAATTAGTGTTGCAATAGTAAATTAAAATTAATTTTGGTTTTTTCATGACTAATATATTTTTTAATTTTGAATATATAATTAATAATAACAAAACCACAAATTGTATAAACCATAAAAGAAATGCAACTTCATGAACACCAATGATAACTTATAATAAGACAAATATGTATATTTTATTGTTAAAAAGTCTGTCAACTCTAATGACCCTAGTAGCAGAAGTGGAGATGTGGCAATTGCCGCTTTAACCGGTTCATGGTGGAATCAATTGTGTACACACTCATTTTTTTTAGATTGAAGAATTTATAATATGTATGCAAATTATAAATAAATCACCATGGTCAACATGGTAACTTTACCACCTATGCTTGGCAGTTAAATCATAATTAAAATTAAAAAAACCTGTATGATGAAGAAATAAAAAATTTACCAGGAATGAGTAAATTTCCTACGCAATAAGCTGCAGTAGCAGCAATACAAATTCCACCTCTTCCTACAGCCTGGACATCTCTAATTCGTCCTCCTGTACCAGTTGATGCTCCACTGTGGGAATTATATTTATATTATTTTACTGTCTCTTAAATATTTTTTTAGTAAAATACCTAAATGGTTCAACTCCAGTTGGAAAATTATGAGTTTCAGCAGTAAATACCAAATTTAAATTTAATAATTCAGAAATATAATGACTGGGCCCAGCTGATTTTGATGGTTTTATTTGTTTAACTCTAAATCCAGTAATAGCACTGAAAAAATAAAACAAAAATATTTAAATCATTCAGTCAGACAAATCATAGTTAATGATATCACAAACCTGCTATTGTCATTAAATTTTATAACATTATTAGGGTTTGAAAAGTTTTGTGTTTCAATAATCATATCAAACAACGAATTATTTATTGTTTCTCCATTTATTATTAATTCACCCTATAGGAAAATAATTTAATAGGTTATTATGAAAATTAAAAAATATGATTTTATACCTAGGTACCTTAAAAAACCAATGACGACTGTGCTCAGAGTTTGACTGAGCTAAATCAAAACATTCTACTGTAGTAGGATTCCGGTTAGACTTTAAAAACATGTTGGTATAGTTTTCAATATCCCATTCATCAAATGCCAAACCTATGAATATGCAAAAATCATAAAACAAATTAACACCACAAATGACTAATAATTACTCAATTTCCATAAATTAAAAAAATAACATAAATTATATTTGTTTTATTATAAGATGCTCCTAGCCTAGGCTATCTACATCTAAAGATATTGGATATATACAGATTATTAATTTAATTACTATGAAATTAAGCTCTTGAAGTCAGTGTCTTCATAAATAATATCATATAAAATGTAATTTACATATTTACCAACCAAGTTTTGTATTGACTTCTTTCATAGCTTCAACACCTCTGCCAAGTATATCGACTTCATACCAACTTTCTTTAATGTCTTGACTTTTAAAAGATAGCAAGGGAGATGTATAGACTGTTTCGGTCATTTTATCATATAAAGCAGCAGTTAACTGTAAAAATATTAATATAAATAATACAATTAAGTACAAACAAATTTAAGCGTTTAATGGTATGATAATATAATAGCCAATACAAAACCTGATGAGTCAATTCAGCTGTTAACATATTATGGTCATTTGTGAATGTTATTAAATACCGAGTAGATTTTTCTAAACGTCTGACAAAGTTCAAATTTATTGATTTACAGATGGATAAAACATTACTTGAAAAGGGTGTTGAAAAATTCAATCTAAAATTAAATCATACCATTATATACAATGTTTTGAGTAATAAATATTTTTTATTATACGTTAAATACTACATTTACCTGGGGCCGATTTCAATCAAAATGCTATTATTGTCTTTTTTATCTAGAAATTTGCTCTTGGACAGTCCATGTAGATCTAATGGATCTGTTAGCAACCATTCTAATTTCTTTAATTCTTCTGGGGACACATTTTTATGTTCCCCAATGTCAATGTAAAAACATTGTTCAATTTGAATGTTGCATATATCTTTTGATATTGATTTGAGGATTAAAACTTTATGCAATTCCCGAATCGGTAAATTCTGTGTCTTTCGAAAATATTGTATAATAGCCATCCTGTAACTATTCAAACATTAATTAGGTTTAAAAGAAAGTAATGTATTATAACAGGTTCAAGCACAAGTCTTAATTACCTGTAGGTATTTAAATATTATATTTCTTTTATGAAAAGATTTTTAATTATTGTCCAAAATCAATTAACAGCGACCAATTCCCATTACATACGATACCGGTTAAAGACCACTTTGAAAGTGATTTCCAAAATGGGTTCCGAACCGTTGGGATCTGTAAGAATCAGAACAGTCAGGTACTCAGGTGGACACGCGCGAAAGGATAACACTAAACAGTGCGCAACAGGTCCACGTGTAGCCGCCGAAAGGTGATAGGTGAATCGATTAGATAATTCAATCGAAAACTCGAGCTGTGATGAGGATGTGGAATCGCCTTGGTTCGTCGAGGAGTAAGATCACGGTATGTGCAAACAGTGCAAACCACCGGTCAGACAATAATAAGTAGAAACACAAGACTATAGTAGCCGTCGTAGCGGCAACAGAGCCGGGAACGATAAAATTGTATGGCGGGAAAATGTCAACGATACCTCCGTCCTCCAGTCAAAGAACAGTGCAGAAAACAACGGAATTGAGAATTGACCATACTGAACGAAAATAATTGTAGGGCGGGCGGTCATTGCCTTTCATTTTTAAATATTTCTATTGAAAATTACGATATCTGTATTAGTATTTTTAATTGTCTTATTTGATTACGTGTAAATGTAAAACATAGTTATTATAAATTATATTACATTAATACCTACTTATCAAGTACCTAGCCATAACAATATGCATAGAAAATGTTTATTATATAATAATTATACTTAATCGACTTTCGGAAAGTATGTAGACCTATTATGATGCATTATTATTATTTATTCATTTATTCATTTACTCATGACTTTATTTAGTCATGCATTTACTATTATTGCAATAAATGTTCTTATTTTATTATAATAATATATTATGGTTCAATCAATCCCTAAACTTAAATTCTCGATCATTAATTTTAACTTCTGTGATCTGGATCATTTTTATTTTCGTTTGCAATCATCAAATGTCTTGGTAATCTATAAAAATTAACTAGTGTAAACCTGGAGTACAGATTGCACAAATAGTCAGAACTATTATTAATCTGTATTCTTTAGTTCAACGGTCAAATAGATTAAAATTATAAATTTAAATAGATTCTTGGTAGCAGTATGCCATTTCAGATAAGATATTAAGATATAGATTTAATTTTTATATCGTATGATTCGTATGATGAATTACGGTATGATACTATGATACACAATTGCGCTTAATTTTTCCTTTTGATAGATATATTTGTATAATATCAAAATATATTTATGTGTTTTTAATCTTGGAACAAAATGAGAACCCGTCCACTAACGAATAGTGAATGTAAACATTTACAAAGGTAATAGACACTGATTAATATAGTATGTTCATCCGTGGTAATAGGTGAATGAATGCAGTGATTTTATTAGCACGTAACTCTGTACCGTTAAATTAGTTTTGGGAAAAATAATTGATTCGGTGTTTTCCGAAAGAATTGCTGTTTAAAAATTTATTTAGTGATTAATTTCAATTTTTTATTTATGAAATGTATGATTTATAAATTATAAATCATAAATTGTGTCAAAAATCAAAATATGTGAACTATGTATTTACTTTTCTGCATATTAAGTTTTGATGAGTGTTGTAGTGCAGCATAATTTACATTAACTAAGACTAAAATACAGAAATACAGAATATAATAAATGTTTCTAAGATATCAAAAATGTATTTCCTTAGCGGATGTTGTTTTTAAAGTACATACTGTGAACCTATATTATATATTTTAATTAATAATCATATTAAAGACACCAATTCATAAAAATATGAATTGTGTATTCAATACCTAATATATTAAATCAAATTAATAGGATATTATTATTGGTTAACAAAATTAGTAATATTACTTTTCCTATCTTAAAAAATATATTTATTAGCTGATTACTTCTACATTATTTGACCACTCATATCTAATTAACATTTTTATAAAAATGTAATTTTATCATAATTCTTATTCATTACCATGTCTTTATGATACATATATTCATTTTCTATTCTTATTGCGAGCAGTTCTTTGTTCACATATAACAATTTTAAAGAATATTACATTATTTTTAATAAAATTGTCAAACATCTAAATAAAATTTGCAATTTATTAGTAATGAATTTAACATACTGACTAATACCATTTTAAAATTACGCGATAGTTAATAATACAAATTTATAACTATTTCATATACAATTAGAAATTTGTAATTAGTAAGACTCCAAATCTCCATACTATATTATGTGATCAGTTGTTAGGTGTTGACAACTGTTGTCAACGGAGGGCTTCTTCCCCAAATGGCGTAGTCACTCATATTGTGTTTTTTATCTGTACTGCCATGTTAAACTTTGTACTTATTGTTTAGATTGTATGTTATGTAATAAATGTAAAAAAAAATGTATATATATAATTAGAAAACTATTATACCTATTACCTATATATATATATGAGTAACTGACAAAGTGACTATATTGGAAGGATTCTTTAATTTGTCCTTTTTTCCAGCCAAATTTATCCATCTTTTTTACTTATTGTTCTAGTTTGTAATGGATTGCAAAGTGTATTGTAAATACAAAAATGAATATAATCAGAAAATCAAAATATTTGACACGCATGTAGTATGTAGTATGTAGACACAAATTAAAAAAATTTGAAAAAAAAAGTATGGTAATTTAACACCTTTTTGACGTCCAGATAACCATTTGAAATCAGAGACAGTGTTTAGATAACAGGCGTCATAAATGTAGGGCTGCAATATTTTATTTTACTTAGGCTGAAAATGTTTGTTATAAGGGATAAATTTTACCCCTTGTCCACGGTCAACCGTCAGTTTATTTTAACATTCTAATTTTCCGAAACTGAAATACCAAACACAATAGCTGGCACCCATTGATATACCTTCATTATGTAAGGTAAAAATCATAGATAAGTATATGGAGAAATATGATATACCATTATCTATATTCTATACGGGAAAATCAATGATGAAATGAATTCGTTACAAAGCCAGAAAAATAATATTAAAAGAGATTTGGCCATTTAATACTTAAATCATATTAATTACCTTATTATTTATCAAAACAATATGGTTTTAAACTAGAAATATTTAATAAAAGACTAAATACTAACATAAATAATTTAAGTTTAATAGTTTAATTCTGATACAATTTGCCGCCCGAAATATTTGATCAGGATACCACACAATAAATTAAATACCAAAAGTCACAGCAAAACTGGGATGCATAGCAACCCAAAATTCTGTATGTTAAAGAATTCTGCCAAAATTAATAAAATTTAAATACTCTCAATATGATTGTATGCCTAAAATAAAATGTATCATTACATGTTTGTACATAATTAATACACATTAGATGATTGAATGTCAATGTAAATATTTTTTATAATAAGAAAATATTTACATTATGATACAAAAACACTGTTTTAGTTAATTTATTTGTTATATATTAATGAAAAAAATAGTTTATTTGAATATACATGTACAGATATAATACTTTAAATAAATTTTAATGGTGCATATAAGAAAACTTAATATGTAATAAAAGCTTTAATGAAATTATGATCATACTATTTTTAACTTGTATGGCTAAATGTAAACAAAAATGATATGGAGGCTCACTCTCTGTGTTCGTATGAAAAATCAAATTATTAAGTTTTAAGTTATTCAGATCACAATGTTAATCTACAAAATACTACATAATGCATAAAATATACAGATGTTGGTACAAATCTACCACAATAAAACATGTAAATAATAACATTTTTATTTGTACAATTAATATCGATTTAATTTTAAGTATAAAGTAAAGAAAATACTATTGCTAAATTTAAATTTAGATTTAAATACAACAACAATAACAACCCACCTATAATACCCATAGATAAACAATATGAAAAAAATAATTAAACAATAAGTAGATAATATTTGTATAAATTATCAACTACAATTTGTTGAAGCTCATTTAAACTATCTTATACCATCATTTTTCTTCTAATGATTTCTATAACATTATTTTTTAAGTATACCTACACAACTTATAATTTAGTATTTATATATTTACATAAATGATATTATATAATATGTATATTATTTAAAATAGTAATAGTAGGTAAAAAAAAAATGAAAATTATAAAATCAACAAAAGTTTAGTAGAAAACTATAATTTATTTGATAAACAATTCCACTGAGATTAATATGACTAGCATACCAAAAATGTTAAATATCGCATCAAATGTAAGAAATTTGTTCATATTAAGTAGTATCGATTTACTCAAACTTATACACAACTATACTTCCAAAGGAAATTAGGGAAATGAGTATTGCTGCCAATAAATAAATAAAAGATAGTGATGGGTGTTAATATTAAATCTTGCTATTTATAAGTGTCAAATTTTATCGTAGTAATCAATCTATTTTGTTGGTGTAGTTACTAGATTGTGTGCATTTGTTCCTTAAAATTAACTAGGTATATAAACATAAATAACATACTCATAACTTAAAACAGTTAAAACTCTTAACATAAAACTAGGTTATGACTAGTTTTGCCAAACTTTATCAAGGGTACAATCAGAGATCTTGGCCTTCGCAAAAAAAAAAATACAATGGCATCCATAGGCTTAATAAAAACTTATTGATTATTTATTTGTATTTTTTGAATAGAAAAAATGTTAATGTTAAATTGTTTAAAATGTATTCATGAGATTTTTAACACAATATTTTATAATTAAGGATATTCAAAACCACAATCCGATTAGCAGATCTTCAAATGTAAAATAACCATTACTTATTTTGATAAATAGTTTGAACTCATTTTCTTTAAATAAGATTTGAGCATTTATAATAGTCAAGTGTTGAGTATTTAAAATTTCAAAAATTATAACAAACCATAGAGTTGTCAATGATACATACATGTATGTATTATCCATCTGCTTTATTTTTTAATGGCAAGATAGTCTTTCCCTCCCAAAAATCAGATCCAATGCAAATGAACACATTACAGACAGTTATTTACACAGTGACAAGTGGTTTGATTTCCTTATGGACAACATAAAATTTGTACTTGTTGCCAAAAAGCCCCCATATAACTGCAACGTTTTCAATTATTACGTTAAAAGGTATAGTACACAGTGCTCCTATTATGCATAATGTAAATTTTAAAACCCCAAAACGATATAATGAAAAAGATTTCACTACACCAAATATGTACATATATATATTGACACCAGCTATAAATGCACAAACAAAATCCATGATAGCTGGACATGGAATTGGAAAGTATCTAGCTAAAACTAAATTAGAAGTAGACAGTGGCAATGTCACCCATGAATAACATGATAAAGCTAACCAAATTTTTGTTTTTGAAGGAATGGCTGCAGAATGGACTACTAATAGAATACCTTGAAGCCAACGTTTTCGTTGTTGGATGAAATCCCATAATGAAAATGGTGATTTTTCCCACATTTCTCCTTCCACAAAATTGAACGTATAGCCTTCTTTAGCAGCTCGCATTGCAAAAAAACAATCTTCTGCAATTGATCCATCTAAGCCATTATCAAATGAAATATGACGCTCAGCACCCAACTAAAATTTAAAAAAAAAATGTTATTGTTGTTTAATAGTTGAGCAATTTAAATTCAGCATCAAACTCAATTGAGAAAATAAATACATGCTTATAAACAAACTATGGTTATTTGTTTATTCTAGTAAATACATTGAAACTCATATAATTACTTGGGTGACAACATATGATCCTTTCCAGCTAAGAAGTGGCTTATGGAACATTGAAAGTTGAATTCGAAGTTTACCCATATCATCAGCTACTCTAAAACTATCTGCTAATGTTGTGAACCAATTTACTACTTCTTCATTTGCATATGTTATTAGACCCTGGCCAAACTGATGTTTACCATCCAAGACAAAATTTAATACACCTCTAATTGAATTTTCTGTCAATAGGGTTTCCTCGTCTAAATGTACAACCCAATCACAATCTGCCAAAATATTTACATTGTCTTCCAAACAAAATTGAAGAGCTCGTGATTTGAAAAGTGCACCAGTCTTTGTCTTATATGATTTTGGAACAACCACCTCCCTTATACGCCTATGTACAGGAAGTCCAATACTTTTATCAGTCACTACTTCAATAATGAAATTTTCCAATCCTAAAATTTAAAATAATAAATAAATTAGCATTGTATATTAAATGATAAAATAAAAGCTGTATTTAAATTTTACCAGTTTCCAAACATCGAGCCATATTACGGGCAACATTTGCTTTGACTAACTGAGGATAATCTCCTCTCGTAACTATACGTATGCATATAAATGGAGCCAATAGGGGTGATCCTTTTAGGACCACTTTGTCTTGAAAAGCATTATACAGTGTAAGACCGCCAAAATTCAATAATACTTGTGGTAATGGTAAGAAGGTCAAACATCGTAGTAGATACAACATAAAGCACCAAATAAAACCATAGCGTTCCCATGGATTAAAATTATAAGTATTTTGAACATCTGCTGATAGTTTAACACCTCCCGACCAGATTTCAAATATTGATATTACAAACACCAATAAGGTACAATGAAGTACATGTTTGGTCAAACTGCTTAACATAGCTGTAAAATAATAATAACAATAATTACATTCAAATAAATTATATGTCTTCACAATGACTAATATAAAATAATATATGTGTACAAGAGGTAGTAATATATTATAATATAATTAGCCTTGAATAAGTAAATCTAAAAAAAAACCATTATTATTATTAGGTTTAGCTTACCTATACTTATCTATGAAATACAATATCTCAAAAACTAAGCCCGATAATTAGTAAACCCGAATCTTCAGTAGTGTAGTCCTTCTACTGAAATTCAAGTAGGTAGTCCTATGTCGAGATTTTGTGAATCACAGCACAACTGACAATTTGACTATTATAGACATAATGAGCTACACAATATCGATTTAATTAAATACGTATATAAAACTTGACTATACATCATAATATTAAACATTTAACAGATCTTAAACACGAAATGGTATTACTAGAATAATTATAAATTACCCACTACGATTTACAAAAAAAAAAAAAAAATTAGGTATAATAATTATTACATTTATTTATTGTTAGTATCAACTACTATACAACTCCTATAAAAAAAAAATAGGTGTAAAAGAAAATAATTGTATTTGATTATTTGGTGAATTCCGCCCATGAACCAATACCAACGTTACGGTTATCGTCATACGACCGACTACGAATTTAACTTACAACTGTCCGATAGATATCAGAATTCAGATTCCTCGGCAGCGGTTGGTTACTCAGGAATGCGGTCGTCATGCTTATCACACGATTGACTTTAAATAATTAAATTTTAGTTTTAAGGGTGCAAATTATGTGTTTCAAAAATAAATGCCATTGCACAAGTCGTAAAAATATATCGAAGTGTCCAAATGACAATTAATAATTAATTCAATAAAATCATGGTGGTTAGATATTATTGACCCTAGACCATGGTTACTAGTTATTCTTAACCTTTAAATTATTATTAATTTAATGTATAATCACATTCTTCACAACTGATAAGAAAAGAAAATTAAAAATTGATGGATCACAATATTTTAAATTTTAAATTTTAATGATATTTTAGCTAATTGTTCAGGGCATTGGTATTCCTGTCATAATTTTAATAACAGTTGCCAGTTAATTTAATATTATGGCTACACATTATTGTAGTGAGTATTCGAATAATGTTATTGTAACTAATAAATCAAAATAATAGTTTTTAAATTCCTGTGGAAATGTAACTCAACTATTTTGTATTAATTTATTTTTTACATTTTACTTAATATCATTGTGTATTTAATTTTTATAAACATTGTCATTTCTATAATCAATTTATAATTACTAAAACTTAATGTTTAATTATCATTACCTCTTACCTATTCTTCCTCAAAGCTATATAATACTGTCTTATATTCTACTCTTACTACATAATAATGATTTTATATATTTAAAATCTTAATGCAATTTATTTTTTTTTCTTCTATCTTTTTTATCAACAATTTTTGTTTAGGAAAAATATTTGGTAAAAATCTGACTCACAACTTAAAAACTAGAATTTGTCCATCATATCTATCAACATTGCCTAAATCACAACTTGATATTCCACAAGATGTACAATCTCTTCCTGATGGTAAGTTTTCTATTTTACATCATGAATTAGTTATTCTTAATGTTGAACATTTTTATTTCAGAATCCAAATTTAAGTTGTCCAACCCAGATGCTTTTGATGTAAAAAGTATGGTTAGAATTAAAAGCCTATTTGAAGCTGGCGTGCATTTTGGTCATACAGAAGGAACATTAGATGATAGAATGAAACAATATTTGTATGGTAACAGATTAGGACATTTAATTATAGATTTAAATCATACTAAAAGACTTCTACAACAAGCCCTTAATGTAACTGCACATATATCATACAGGTAAATAGAAAAATAAACATCTTATGCGCATGTACCCATATTATGAATTTAACAACTATGAGGACATTGCAACTGCATGTGTTGTCTCCATCTTACACATGTATGACATAGCAAACTTTTGTTCACCAGTTTCAATATTCTGCTGTTAGTTTTAATATTAGAGTGACCTATTATAAAACTTTGAGGTGAGATTATTATCTAGGGCTTCATGCAGGCAAAATTTATACTATTACTTTTAAGTAAGTTATGATCATTTCAAAATGTACAGTTTCAAAAATGTCATAACTGACACATGCGGGTGACATCCTCTTAGTAGATTTATATGCTTTAAATATTCAAACCACTTTATTCATGACTTTTCTCTTATTATCCTTAAGTTAGATAAGTTAAACCTAGACGATAAACAAATTGTTGCTTACTTACAATTTGTACAAAAGCTTAAGAGGAAACTTTACCCGCAGGTGTTGTCTCCGTCTTATGAGAGTGTAACATATCAAATTTGACATCTTATAGCCCATATGTCATGGGCTTTTTATTCTATTTTAATTTTAAAGAGAGTTATGAGTATTTTAAATTATACAAACAATTTATAATTTTAAAATACTCATAACTCTCTTCAAAATTAAAATATAATAAAAAGGCCATAAGAAGCCCTCCATAATAATTCTACCTTTAATTTTAACAAAAGGTCCATTCACTCTAATTTTTAAGCTAACTGAGCTATACGTGATCTGTTGAACGTAAAATTTGATATGTTACGCTCTTATATGACAACACATGGGGGTATAGCATCCTTTTAATAACTCATCTGATGTGCTCTCCCTTCTCTCACATATCAATTTCCAGATTTTCCAGTATTCCACTTCTATCACTTTATGTTGTATTCAAACATACTACAAATTATAACCGTGATTATCCACTTGACAGTTTTAAACACCTAGCCAATAAATCTTCAAACCAGCTCCCAGCTTAATTCATAATCACTGCTATTTAATTTATCTCATTGTGCATCTTCTATCTGTAAAGTTTCACATTTGGCTCTACTTGTTATTAATAAATTCATAAATTTATTTCTGTTTTTAGAGGTGGAGTAATTTTGTTTTTGTGTCAATCACCCCTCAATTGTTTGACAGTTGAAAATTGTGCAAAAGAATGTGGTGAATTTGCTCATACAAGATATTGGCGAGATGGTATGTTTACAAACTCTTCAAGGATTTTCAAAGCGGAAACCAGATTACCTGATCTGTGCATTGTATTAAATACATTGAGCAGTACATCTAAGAACAATAGTGGACAACATAGTGTTCTCTCAGATGCTGCAAAAATGTTAATACCAACTATTGCTATTGTTGATACAGATGCTAATCCTAATATTGTGACATACCCAATACCAGGCAATGATGATACACCAAGTGCTATAAACCTTTATTGTGATTTATTTAAAAATGTTATTCTCAAGGCAAAAAAAGTTAGAAAAGAAATCTTAGATAAAAATAAAACATAAGTACGACGTAAAAATGTATTTGTATAAAAAGTTGTTGAAAAAAATTATAAAATTAATAAATATTAATTTACGTAAACTGCGTTGATATCTTCAAGTTTGAAAATGTTGATGTCTTATTCATTGATTGTCACGCAATTTATTAATGGTTTTGTAGCCGTAGAGTTCATACAATCTGTAAAATATAGTTGATTTTTTAAATATTCAAATAAATTTAAAAGAATTATTATATTATGACATACTTTGTATTCACATATTAGAGCATAATTATTTTGGTTTACACACTAAATTAAAAAAAAAATTAGAATTGTATTAACTAATAGATCGCCTGGATGTGTTTCTTGGAGGACCATGCTTTATTTTGAATAAATAAATTTATTTTTATTTTATTTTATTTAAGCTTACAATATAGGCATGTGCCCAATTTACAATTAATATTTAGTGCAATTAAAATTACAAAGTGTAATATGAAGGTGAACATAATCATTAAAAAAAATTTAGTTAGGTTTATGAAATGGAAAAGGAGAGGTCAAAATAGCCAATAAACATACAGCTCTAAAGTGGTTAATTTAAAAAATAATTAATAGAAGCAATTAAAAAGTGGTATATTTTATGAGTGAAGCATAAAGGGAAATTTAAAGGTAAAGAGAGAGTGAGCAGGTGGGTGACTCAATTTGTCCGTTTAATAATTTAGAAAGAAATTTAAGGTTACATATTATCTGGTGGTGAATAAAGTATGAGATGCTCAAGTACTGATGAATAATTTCAACAATTATTTATCGACATTAAAAAGTTGTATGTTATTTTAAAATAATTTAACTATGATACAGCCAAGATAGGTTCAAAAGAATATTGCTAATATTTTATATCAATAAATTTAAAAACAAATTAATTCATCGTCTTACTTGTATGATATCACAGGGTAATAAATTGTAAAATATACAATAAGAATAAATGGAAACTTTGCCATCCACGATTCTTTTAATTTATTTGCTATCGCCACACATGACAAATGTGCACATCTCTCAGTACTCATTCTGTTGTCTGTTGGCGAATGGGTCAATCCATATTTCTGTAAATTATTTAGCAATATTATAGACAAATCACAAACTTAAAGTTTCATCTATATTACTTCTCCTGGTTGACCCGTGAAGCTTTCTTTAAGAAAATTGCTAAAAACAGGACCCGGACATAAGAGAGTAATATGAATATTAGTATGCAATTTTTCTAGACGTAAAGCTCCAAGATAGCCCTTGAACAAACAAATATTATATTATATTAATTATGCACTTATATATAAGATATAAATATAGTCAAATTAACAAAACTAATGGTGAAGAATATTTTAAAAACAATTTAAGGTTTTGATAATTGTTCTATGTTAAGCAGGATATCTACCCTAACCTGCAAAACTTTTGAGTTGCATATTGTGTTAATAAATGTTTATTTAAAAGAAAAATAACTGTTATAAAAGTTATGCCCGCGTGAACGAAATACTTAAAACCAGGTGGGGTTTGTTGAAGGGATGTATAAGAATACTTTTCTCAGCTAAATAAGATCTTTATTTTTTACTCAGTTATTTGATTTTCAATAAGAATAAAAATAAATAAAACTTGTTAAGATACTTTAAAGGAAATTTTTTATTTTGAGATATCTTCAATAGTTATGAAGGTGAGGTTCACTTTTTTATGACCAACTACATATTGAGAGATAGACTGTTTTTCAATTTTTAGTAAAAAAATAAAGGTACATAATAATTTCTTATTTTCTAGTAAAATGTTAGTATAATATCTAACATAATACAATTTAATGATATTTCACCTTAACTCTTAAGTAGTAATACTAACTTGGCTGAAAATAAATATAAAACAGGATACAACATTAATTATTATTGATTTCAAACTTTCAGAATAGTTATTATTATAATTGATATAATTGGTAGTTTATTTAAGATAAATTTATTAAGAGTTGTTCTGTCAACAATAATAAATTATTATCTAAATTATATATGTCGACATTTTAAATTATTTTATGGTCATTACTAAATAACGTAAATTAAAAAATGTATAACCTAATGATTAGATTAAGGGATACAGCTATAGATCACTTAAAAATATTTAAGTTTATTTACTTACATGAAGTGCATGTTTAGTTGCATCATAGGTTGCGGAAAATGGAGCCGGTATAATTCCTGCAATACTAGAAGTGGCCACTAATTGACCCCGTCCGACTTGATTAAAATATCTTACAGCAATTCTTGATAGATTTATAACAGGAAATACATTTAAATCAAATAATTCTTTATCGACTCCAAGTTCAATTTCTTCCCACACAGCTCGTTGTGAACGACCCGCATTGTTTACAAGGATATCAAGCTATACAATTATACAAAGGTTATTGTACTATTATATGTTGTAATACTACCAGAACATGTATTATAAAATAAAATAAGAATATTCCGTAACATACATAAAATAATTATATGTTTCATCATACAAAAAGGTAAAAAGAACAATATGTTTCATAAATCTTTCTAATGTAAATTATTAAAAAATCACTGAACTTCATTTTAGGTCATAAAACTTTTAAAAACTAAATATAAATTCAAAACAATAGTATCTGCTAAAAATTTCCAAAAATGTATCAAATGTATTTAATGTTTTATTAATAATATTAATCTTACTTTGCCGAAATGGCTGATGACATTATCAAACAGTGAAATGTGTTTAGATATATTGGTAACATCCATCGGTAATACAAGTATATCATTAGCAGTTAGCTTTCCTTCACTAAGTTCTATGAATTTTACAGTACAAATTTTAAAATATAAAACAATTTATAACAAATCAAATGTTTTAAAAATTACCAATGCAGTGGTTTTTAACTTGGTATAATTTATCTTTACTTCTAGCAGACAAAACAAGCTTGGCACCATGTTTAGAAAGGTTCAATGCAATGTGTTCTCCAATTCCACTAGAAGCACCAGTAATCCAAACTACCTTATCTTTAAACGAATCTATAGTAAAATTAAAAATAGATGATATGTTAGAATAATAAAATATATTTGATGTACAATCGTACTACCTATACCAGTACCTACTTAAATATATTATTATGTATCAAAAAAATCCAATTAATTGTGAATAACAAAACTGTATTTATTACAAAACATAGTAAATGAATTGTGTAAAATATCTAACCACTTATAACCACTTCAGAGTTTAGATACTCTGAAGTAGTTGGTCGTTGTATTTTTTAATTTTTTTGTTGCTCAAAACAAAATGGGGATTTTTATCAAAACTCACCACTCCATCGTACACGAACCTTAGAATGCATATTGTTTAGGCAAAACACGATGTAATACAACTCTAAAGGGGGTAGTCCCAACCCTCAAAACTAATAATATGGATACTGCACGGTTATTTTAATATAGGTATCATATATATTTTTAAATACTGAAATCAGCTAAAATATGGACCAAGTTGAATACATTTTGTACACAAAATACAGCCCAGATATTATTAGATCACATTATTGTCATTAGGTCAGGTACAATATAAATAAAAAATAAAATGTTATGACATGTAGACTGATTGGAAAATTTTATATCCAAATAATATTCAAACGGGTTATTCATAAATAATTGTATTTACCTTTATGATTATTTAAATAAAAATGTATTGGAATAATATCCTACTCTTCACATGTAGGTACCTACCGAGATTTCTCTTGAACTTGTCATAAAACCAGAGTTCCAGATCAGTGTCGCTGGTAAAGAACAACAAGAAATACACTAGGAACTTTAACACCACAATGAGTCCGATTAAACTTAAAAACCCCATGACGACTCGAGACGACTGCAACAGGTCTGAATGTCGGATCGAGAATGATTGGAGAATAAATAACTACATCGACGGTAGGCAAGTACTTCCTATACACACGTCACGCTTCAACAACTGTTGGATTATAATAATATAATATTATTTTAAATCGTTATCGACAAAATACTGAAAAGGAACGAAAGTAAAAATATAAAACTTCGTAAGTGGTTATATTAAATATATGATAATATAATTTAATACAATCAGATATAAAGACATAACTGTGTAAGTATTCGATAGCATTAATTAATAATTAGTAAAATAATTAGGTATATTATGATTCATTGGGTAGCGGCTCGCATTATTCACAAAAAAAAATAATTGTTGCAAGCCGATTAAATTATTTATTATCATTAAATAGTAAATATTAGCACAGAATAGATTAAATTAGCATGCCCAGTGGTAGGAGGTCCGCAGATAAGATAACGGTGAGCGGCGGACGACGACTGACAAAGTAACTGGCAAGTGGCAACTACTATAACTACCTGTCTTGTTAGTTGTTACTGACAAATGGACAAATGGACAAATGACAATACCACAGTCTAAAAGTCTACCCGACCATTGTAGACCGTGGTAATTGGTGGGGGGGGGGGGGGTTAGGAGGTCAGCTGACCCACCGTTTTATTCTCAGTAAAATACGGATCCTCAAAATGACAAACTACATATAATTTATATCTATTTGAAAATAATATGTATAATATGTATAATATTCAAAAATAATATCAAATAATAATAATGTACAAAATTTACACAGACTCAAGCATGTTTCTATAAAAGTATAAAAATAAAATTATAAATTTTTCTGTTGTATATTATGATGAATAGATGTATATACAGTCGCAAAGACTAGATATAGAAGTTTAAATAACAAAATCGTGCTTAAGCTCAACAGCCTCAAATTATTTATTTATTATTATACACAATATACATTATATTATAATAATGTACCTAATTCGAAAAACCCGCGTAGTCGTAGACGACTTAACATACGCGAGGCTGTGAGACTTGTCTTTATAAAACATACACCGATACCATAGGGCGATACTGTTGTTAACATAAATAAAATTATAAGTTGCATATTTACTTATATAGATAAAATAATAAATTATGAATAAGCGAAATCCCTTCTCAAAATTATTTAAATTTTCCACGTACATTTGTTAGTTGAATATGCATTAACAAATAAAAATAACAATTAATTAATATTACCTAGAGTTTGTAAGTAAGTTGTAAATTTGACTTAAAAATGAGTTATGATTTATCACTTATGTAGTTATGTCATATACTCATATTGTCATAAAGTTATATTGTATGTCTGTATCAAAATGTGATATATACATAACTAATAACTAATAAGGTTAGTGAAAATCTTTATAATACATATTATTTTTTTAACAGTAATTAATTGAAGTTTTTACACGGTGGTCTCTCGTTAGTGAGGCAGACCCACAGTACTAAAATCCTAGGTCCATCGTCTATAAATATTGTATTATTGTGTCTATCACTATGCACTGTTCAGTATTCAGTATTCACCGAGATATTCACTAAACATAAAACGTCAATACAAATTACAATTATCGTCCAAAAAAAAGAACCGGTTTGCAACGCTCAACCAACCTGCCAAAATTATAATAATGAATTAAGAATTTATTTACTAAAGCTATTGGCACGCTCCGTGCGACCGTGCCTCCGTTTGGTTTTCCAAAGTACCTATACGCTATACCAAATACCATTATTATAGTTTTAGTGTTATGGTGGACATAATGTAGAGAGATAGGTCATAGTGACAGGAATACCAGCACGTCGCATGCGGGCAGATGAGTAATGTTCAATTTTGTCATTTCAGTACGTCTTACTAAGTCACAACTCACTAGAGAAATAAACATATAAAATTGCCTATGCCGACCCCTGGTCCTAGATGTACTATAATAGGAGTACCTATTAACTATTAGTGAATTCAAAGTAAAATGGTTTAATACACAAAATATGATCTTCATTTAAAATGTAATAATACACAATTCATAATACAAATAATAGGTTAGGTTAGGAAACCTTTTCTAAATTACCATAGCTATGTTCTTTAAAAATGTTATCAAAGTCCAATAACCCTCTTCAACAATATATCATCAATTTTTTTCTAGCTTCTTAACTTTTTCCAGTCTTTCATTTGTACTATTTGGATCGTTCATAATATTTTTAAAATTATTAATAGCTGTTAAGTATTCTATAAATAAAAATAAGAAATCATATATATTTTAATGATTTCTACTTTTCGGAATTTCTGATGTAAAACATATTTTGCTACCATCCAATATACTGCAATTCCCCATTTTATGGGGTTTAATAATTGAATACATTGAAAGCATGCGGTATGGTAATATAATTTCATAGTTAGGTTTATTGTTAGTTAATATATCAAAATTCTCCATAAATTTCTAAATATTTTTAATTATTTACTTAATATTTACAATCTTGATTTAATTTACTAGTCAAAGCATAGTCAAAACCACAATCATTTAGAAGACAATTGACCAAATCTATTGTTGACTTCAGACTTACTCTTAAATCTTCTGCTGTTTGTGTTTTGTCAAAAATTCTTCTTTCTTGATCATATTTTTATTAAATACTCCGAATAATATTGTGTTTTGCAATCTGAAATTTTAAATATATCGTGTCATATAAAGAAGTAAAAAACTCGAAAACTGATGACTAGGGAACGGATTTTATTGTAATAAAAAAAACCAAAATTTGTACATAAATATGTACTTATTTTTATTGAAATATGTAAAAAAAAAATCAAAATATGTAATATCTAACCGCTTAACAGAAAAAATAAGTACCAAAAGTAAGTATAAAAATTTTATCTCTTATCTAATTAATAATTATTAAAACAATGCGAAAATACATATTCTCTAAGATTTAAAAACGTAAAATGGCGGCGATTTGGTCGTAAAATGTTTGTATTGACTGAATGAACGTTACACATCAACTGACGTAATGATAGTTAATAACCCCGATTTTTCACAACATTTACAGTATAAAACTTTCCCATCACTTTGAAATGTTTCATTCGGAAATTCTTTTAAATATGCGGCTACCTTATTATTGAATGAACTTACAACATTAGGTATTTTAAACAATTTTATAAAAAAAACAACAAAATTTCGATGTAGATATGAAGAAAAAAACCATGCAAATGATTACTCCCGCCAGAACAGTAACTAGACATACACTGAAGATTGAAGACCGTAACATTGAATAAACAATAAACATGTTACCTACCCACTTCACACTTGTCCACAGTGTATAGTACGAATAGTACGATAGCAGTGTATAAAGTACGTAAGTCTTTTTTTTTCACACAATATCGTTGAAAAAATCGTATACTTGTATGTTGTATCATATAATATGCAAAGTGCTACTACTTCAACCAATTCACTTATCTCATTTAAGATTTAACTGCTTTTTAAATGTGAAATTATTGGTACGATATTCGACATTTATACGAATTTTTAGAAGACGTAGTATGATAAGAATATTCTTTGTAGTGCTTAAAATATTATGAAAAAAATCGGGGAAAGCATTTCTTTCATTATAAATATTTTCTTTAAAACAATGAAAATGTAAAGATAATTAATGAATAATTATTGATCACATCAAATAATCCTATATTATTTGTCTGGAGTCTTAATTGGATTTTCGTTTGTATTCATTAAAACAAATTTTACATAGCATAAACATAATATTATATATTGATAACATTTTAGTATTATTTTGCTTGTTGAATCTAATTTTAGGAAATATTAGAGAACAGAAACAAAACAAAAAAGAAATGAGAAATGAAACCATAATATATATATAAACATTTTTGCATTGAAATTTTAATTAGAAGTATGAAAATCATAAATAATAATTTATAATTATAGAATAAGACCAAAATTATTAAACTTTTATGCTCATAAAACTGTTTTTGTAAAATGTATAATAAATATATATATATAAGGTGGGAGATGATATAAGAAATTGCAACACAGCAAACAAAGCACTCGCCATAAACGAACAGATTAATTTCAAAGACGTTGTTTCTTATTAATAAGCTAAGATTATATTATTTAAATTGTATGCTATGCTAATGATTATTTTGATTTTGATTAAATCAGTTCGTACTACGTTTTGCTGTTTTATCAAAAATAATTTATAATATAATATTATTCTTGGTGTCATCTAAGATTCAAGTCTTATATTTATAAACATAAAAGCTACGGAATTCGTTTTCATTTCATCGAAATCAGTTGTCCTGTATTAACTGTACCTAACACAAAACAATTAAAAACAATATTTTCATCATCGGTCATTGAAGTTAATTATGTTTTTACCTTGAATAATTAATATTAAAAATTATATTAATTAAAAATTGTAATTATTATTTGTTAAGGTAAATCAAATTTGTTTTTGTGAGTATAAAACAAATTAGTAACCAGAAATATTTTGATCCGTTAAAAAAAAATGTATTCAAAATTCAAAAATATATTGAGGATCCATATATTGTTTAAAATTACTTTATTATATGAAATCGTTTTACTCGAAAACAAAAGTATTGCCAATCGTTTTTTTTCTTCAGAAGAAATAAAACAATGTGAAATTTTTAACTTTCTAATGAATCAAATTTAATATTTCAACTTATATTGTTATTATAGAAACTCGTTGCCTTGTCTTGACAGAGACTATTCGTCGTTGTGATGTTTTGTGATTCTTATGTACCGTGGTCTTATGCACCTACCTACGTATACAATACCAGTAAAGACGGAAAGAAAACGTTTTTTTTTTTTTAGAAAAATAAAATAATGTTCAGGTATCCACTATCCAGAGTAGGTTTACATAATAAGTAAATAATACAATTGTGTTAAAAAAAATAACTTACACTAGATTCAGATGCCACTAAAATTGATGAAGAGTTA
>NW_019104407.1:58694-63304 GCF_001856785.1 Myzus persicae
ATAGAATTTTAATTTTTGAGAGATAAAAAAGCCTAGCTAATTTATTTTTATTACGATAAAAGAAATGGTTTTGTGAGAGAATATTCAAGATTGTGCTTCCTTTTTTTGTTCAGCTGGGTATACATTATCCAGGCTAAAGAAATTGGTGACATCGTGCATCCACTTATCTAAGCTATTCAGTCAAATAAACAAGTACAAGCGTACCAAAAAAATTAGTCCGCCTCGTTTGCATACATATTGGTTGCTGTTGTACGGTTATTAATATAAGTTTACGTTCTTAGTTTCTTACTTGGTGTTAACATTCAAATTATGACACATCGAATTTATTTATTTTAAAACTATAATATAACTGCCTAAAAATTGTAGACATATTGATGAAGTGGTTTTATGTAACAATCAACTTGTCACTGTGATAATATTTGTCCATAGTCAAACATTTTACTATTTTACAAGTTTATTTAAATTCTGTTTTTGAAACCTTTTAGTTCCCTTAAGTTCCATATTATTTTCAATTCCCTATTCCATTATAGCTCTGATATCTTCTAAACCTAGAAACGATACTTATTCTGTATAGCTCACAAAGTATATTAATTCAGAAACTCAATATTTTCAACAATACCAAATTAAAATTTTACTAAAAACAGGCCTTTTGAAAAAGTTTGTGTCACCACCTAAAAAGATACTCCTTAAATGGCATAAAAAAATTAACCATTTTATGAAAATTAGTATTTGAGTTGTACACCTACGACCTACATCAAAATTCAAAATAACATATTATTGATACATTTTTTATAAGAGAATGTAAAGCTTCCTTGCACAGTAATTACTAATTATTGAAGAACTTTTGAGATTGGTCGCATAGAAAAAAAAAATAGCAAGCGAGGAAATATTGTTGTAAACTGAAACTAAAAAAACCAACCTATCCTGCTGCTCTTCTTGAACACATATTTTACTTTATGTATATTCCGGAAACCGTCGAGCATACAGTCAATATCGATATAATCTCTATGCGTCACCCTTCATCTCCCTTCTAGACTCGGGATCATTGTTCTCCGATGTTCACAGTCTTCACGAGCCCCTCTGGGACCTCTGTGGTTTTAAAATCAAATATTGTTATACCTATTGTATAATAATCTGAACAAAACTCTATAGAAAGTTTTTGGTTTAAAAATATTACATGACAATGGTATAACGCCGAGTAAAACTTTGCGCGTATTTTTTACAGGTGGCGGCTTCTGTTGTTTTTTTTCATTCCATCATCCCCTCCCTGCCAGTCTGCACAGCTGTAGGTCGTGTGTTTATAGCTATCGGTTTGTAAATCTCACTTTTTGTTTGAAGCATAATATTATATACTCGCCTAATTGCATAAAAAAAAAACGATGGTAATAATACACAAGCACAATTCTCATTAAGTATTAAATACCTTCCGACATGATTATATTTTATCATAGTTATGGGTACAAACCAAGTGCGTAAACTGTTTACTTGGAAATATTTAAGTATTTTTTTAAAAAAATTTGTTTGATTTAGTTTACTGGTAGGTACTATAATGGATAAACAATTGTATGTAAATATATAATATTATATTGTTCGATCGCCGAGAGTTCACGAGTGTATCCGCCGATGGTCGTAAAACGTAGATTGCAAACGACCGTCATATAAGACCACGCACAGACAGACATCGGATTTGTTGTCGGTGTCATTTCTCTATATAGGTACATATATACTGCCAACTACATGAATAAAATATACACAATTCCAACACGAATACTGAAGCTATCGATACTGTTGATAACTGGTCGGTTTCAATTGATATTTCTTTATTACTATTATTGTTATTATTTTAATTATTTTATCAACTTTTGGGGATTGAGAGCAACTTATATACATTTTTTACCTATAATTTTAGTATGATAAAGTTCATGAACAGCACACTAAATGCTATCGTTGAATATATATAAATATAATATGTATACATGCCTCCATGAAAACTGTTTCCATAGTATGAATAACTTACTGCGTGTACACGTTTGTATTTGATTTTTCACATAAATTGTATTCACTTTCATTTCGATGATGTAGGTCTTAAAACCCGACAATGTTCTTAATAGTTAATTTTAAATGAAAGATATAAATAATAAAATAAATAATAAATAAATAAAATGTTCAGGTAATGTATAAATTAATTTTAATTTTTTTAAATTATTACATGGAATTAACAAGAACCTAACTTTTCTAAATAATATAAAAGTAAAAACTCAAAATTCTCAAACCAGTTGAGTGTTTATACAACAATGTAGGGTGAATGAGCATGTGAATTTAATTCACACTCTAATGTTTTTGGACTATTGCAAAATTCCAGATAAAATATAAATTATCAACATTAAAAAAATTATAATTAATGGTTTAAAAATTGAAAAATATGGATTAAGCAAGCAGTGTTGGGAAAAGATAACTAAAATATTATCTAGATAATGATAATAAATAAAAATGTTTTCTTGTATTTTATACTTGACATAAAACTAGTAAGAAATCTCCCAAGAGCCCTTAATTGATTTTAGACAACATAATGTATGTTAAGTTTTGTTTTAATTTGTATTAACACATTAAGTATACACATTGAGTAGATTAGTTCAAAATATAAAATATCTTAAAATATTATCTAGTAATATCATTATAATATATTATAACTAGCTGATTCCGTGCACTTCGTTGCCCTTTTAAAATGCCAAATCAATAAATCTATACATGAGACTCGCTTGTTATAATGCGAGCAATATCCGGTAGGATACTATATTATATTATTATATTACTATTATCGTACCCCACGCTAGGTAAATACTCTATATGATTAATATTTTATTTTGACTGTGGATACGCCGATGAGCGGCTATAAGCTATCTTAGCAAGCAATTTGTGAAAATTCAATTAGTTATTAGTTATTTTTTACCAATGACTAATGAAACACCATTGATTATAAATAATGTTGGGTACAAGATGACGTTCGGACTTTCGGGCTATCACCTCGTTCGACATCTCCAGAGCGGGGAGCCGTTATCGGTGTGTCGCTGACGGTCTCCGTCCCGCCGTAAGCTTTCCCTCACCACCACTGTCTGTCATGGTGTCGCCGTTACAAATGCCGCATCACATTTTATGTATCACCGTATGTGCGAACCGGTGCGCCGTCACCGTTTAAATCGCTAACTGCCCTGGTAAATATTATATACCTCACCACGCGGTAGTGAAGCGCGATGGTGACAAATCCAAATTACTGGTCGTTTTCGACGCTTCTGCGAAGTCATCGTCAGGCGTCTCTCTCAACGATATTCTTTGCATAGGGCCAAAATTACAAAGTGAAATAAGTGAACTAATACTCACTTGCCGATTATACAAATACTTTTTCATGGACGACATAGTTAAAATGTTCCGTTAGATCAAGGCCCGTGAGAAAGATTACGTGTTCCAACACATCCTTTGGCGAGATTCACCAGAGCAGAAGATCCAGAAGTACGAACTATTTACAGTGACATATGGCTTAAGTTCCGCTCCGTTCCTGTCCATACGTGTCTTACACACCTTGGACGCATACTCGGAACCATTATTCTCTGTCGCCAGGAGCGACTTAACTAATCATACCTACGTCGACGATATTGTGGTAGGACGAAATACAGAAGCGGAATTAAGTCAGGTGCAGAATCATACAATAGGACTAGTTCGATCAGCTGGTTGTAACCTGAAAAAGTGGTGAAGCGACAACTACAGGATTTTGGATTGCTTTAAACCCGAGGATCGAACTAACTGTCCTTTTGAACCTAAAGACGAATCGTCGTACTTGGCAACTCATTCACACGGCACACACAAGTTGAAGACACGACCGATACAAAGAAAGGTTTATTATCTGCCATTGCTCGATTGCTCAACCCCATTGGTGCCCTCGGTCCGATGCTACTGTGGGAAAAATCATTCATGTAGTAACTATGGCAGACACAATTATAGTGGGATACTCCGTTACCTCCGCACCTACTTACAGCATGGCGTCAATTTTTGTTAGAGTTGCCATCGTTGGGAAATATTGAAATTGATTGCCTTATTGGCACCCGAGGATTTCAGGACGTGCAGTTACTGGGTTTTTCTGACGCATCCCAAAAGGGCTATGCCGAAAATGTGTACCTCCTTGTTGTCGTTCAAACTCACAAAGTGTCCATCCCACTGGTGACGAGCAAGACCAAAGTCGCTCCTTTGAAAGGTAGTGAAAAGGATGAGTTACAATACCTAGGCTAGAGTTATGTGCAGCCTTTTTGCTGGTTCAACTGTTACAACGTCTCCATCTGAAAATCTCGTCTGCAGCTCCTATCTAACAAGTGCGTGCCTGGAGAGATTCTTCCGTCGTGTTGACATGGCTCACTACCGACCAAAAGGTATTTAGGATTTTCGTTACCAATAGTGTAGCAAAGATTCATTCCTTACTCCCAAATTGTAGCTGGTTGCATGTGTCTACCAGAGATAACCCTGCAAAGCCTTCGTCAAGTGGATTAATGCCTACCGACCTTGTATCATGTAACTTGCATTGGAAGGGTCCGCCGTTCATAAATTTGCTTGAAGTACATTGG
>NW_019104408.1:0-61320 GCF_001856785.1 Myzus persicae
ACGCCGGCCGATGATTGACACCCATTAGGGACTTCATCCAATCACTGCGCCACACCAAGCGCCAACCGCATTCTTATTATTTTGTATTAGTTATTAATACATATTATTATTTATATTATTATATTTCCTATTGCTACGTCAGGTATTGGCTTACGAATAGTGTTTCAACCATGCCAAAGAAAAAATGACATATGGATACTTTAACATAAATTATTTCACAGGTTAAAGAGTATCCTTACCTACATCTATTATACACCAATTTCAGGTTTATTATTTTAACCTTATACGTATTTAGTTAAATATGCAAATATAACAATTAGTTGCTTCCAATCTTGTAACACCATTTTTATAGGGCCTTACCACAGTTTTTCTCTGATCTCAAAAAATGACTATAGGGCTAGTTATTTAATTTAATTTCTTAGAGTGATATATAAATATAATGTTATCATTCATCTAAATTAAACAATGTGCTGTGATTAATATATTATTAGGTATCTAAAATCGTTTAACTTTTATTAAGCATGTTACATGTTTATCGAACATGTTTTGATATTATTTGCTATATTATATCATTATTTTTTAAGTTTGACAAAATTGTTTTTAATAAAATATCATTTCAATATACTATTTTTGTCTAATTTCTATTGAAAAGACAAATTTATAAAAATTATTACAAGGGTAAAAATTGCCTAATTATTATGAATCAAGTGTAACTAGGGTCACAAAATGAAAAAAATTGTTGTTAAAGTTATTTTATATGGCGTGATAAATTTAATATAAGACAATATCATTATTTCATTATTTTTTCTTTATATTCTAAAGCCAAATATTTTTTAGAATACTTATGGAGATTACTGTAGTCAAATTTCGGACAAGTAGTTCATTTGTTCTACGATGGTATTTAAAATTATATGAACAGAGTAGTGGAAAAACATTTTCCCATTAGCAGTACACCCCCTCATAAAAACTATAAATGCATATAAGAAATATATTACTATTACTTTCTATCATACTACCGTATTTAATATTTCAATCACAGTTCATGTCAACTGTCAAAATTCTACAGATTTTCGCCTTGATTTTTAATTTTATATTTTAGAATTATTATAAATTATAATATATTGTAGTTGATATATATTTTTTTAATATTGATAGTAACAACATACTACGTTGGGTTGGTTCTGACGCGAGGGTAAAAGAGATCAAAAAACGATGGTTTGACATAGAAATACGTCTTTGCTGACGTCTTTTCTTACTTTTTTGTTCAACTCGATGACACTATTGAGAGGATGTCTACGCACTATTTGTTTGCTTTTTATGTCACACGGGCAACAAAGCAAATTTATATATAGCAGAACCAACCATTATGAAAGTAACAATATATGGTTGCCCCTGATACATTAATTGCTTTGTTGTGCGTGGGATACAAGGAGCAAACAAACAGTGCTCTGACATCCTCTACCGATCTTTTTATTCTATCCCATAAGTCAAGGTTTTCAACCTATCACTAGGTGGTTTTTCAGCTGATTGGTATAGTGGCCTTTGCAATTCAAGAACCTTTCCTAAGTATTCGACATTGTTAACCTAAATTTTCTCACTCAGTCTTTCTCCTTCAGTCTTCTCTCTTTCTCTCTCTCTCTACTCCCCGCTTTTTTCCAACTCACTACCTCTCTTTCGCTCTCTCACACACAGTCTTTATAGTGCCTACAGGTCATCGTACCTGATAATCGGTGAAAATATTTAAATATTACAAAAATAAATTTAAAACAAAAAATAAAATAAATTTCATACCTGACCAATTTCATAATTTTTATCATAATTTTATTGATAGCCGGAATAGCGTTATACCAGTAGTTACAATACAATTCAATTGAAAAGTTGGGGGCAATACAAACTCTGATCATTTAACAATATTAAATAAATCTACTGAAAAATAAAAAGTACATACCACATGTTTTCTGCTATACAACTAGTCTTTGAAACACTCACGTCAACACATTTCACACTGCATAATATGACATTGTATTCAAAATTTGGCAAATTTTCACTGACGAATACCATCTCTGAAAAAAAAAAACGAAGCCTATATAGTAAGATGTTCAACAATATACGTATGAGCTATTTGTTATTAGAAATTACAGATATTATATAGCTAAAATAATCTCTTAAAGTTGTAGCTTTTATCTTACCTATACGTGGTTATTATGTGTTAATTTATGTTTTAACTATTTTATTCAAGAACGTTTTATACCTTACGAAAGTCATATTTCTTCACTAGGCACGGCAAGTTAGTTATCTACTAGAACTCTGCTCCTGGTTCATTTTTATTTTAATAATAGTATAATACACAGGGACTAGTTATTAGTTAACATTACTGATTAGCAAGTGTGTTTATTTTATTTCAATATTTTATAAATATCGTTTAAAGCAATTATTTTTATTATTAATTAATTTATAATATATTAATTCCTGAAATATTGTGTTTAAGAAAATAAATAATTATTGCAATAAATTAGAGTTAGATAATATGTAATGTGAGTACCTATATGTAAAAAATAAATTAGTGTAATAATAACTGCTGCCAACTGGGCTAGTTAATGAAAATTTTTAACTGAGTTAAGTTAAGTCGATATGAAACATTTCAAAAAGTTTTAAGTTAATAGTTCAACTAATTTTATTTTTAATTCAGTTAAGTTAAAATTGATTTTTAAACTTACAACTAGCTTATTTTTTTTTTTGTGTACATAAATAGGCAGTTCTCTTGTTTTAAAATAATAAAACGTAAATTTTGATGTACTATGCAGCATCATCAATAATAATAATTTTTACTATATTTATTATTTCATATTTTATAAACAAACTACGCAACTACGACTTGATTAAAAGTAACTCATTATTTAATAAATGTTTAGCAATAAAAATCAGTTAAGTTAAAAAATGTTAAGATATTGAAAATTATATTTAAAAAAAGCTGGTAAGTGCAGGTCGCTCTGCTGTACATTAGGTTACAATTGGGTCACTGTAATGGATGGTGTTAAGTTTGAATTCAACGATAAAAAATCTTTGTATACGAAAAACGATTCTGAGCGAAGACGGACCGTCAGTCTATAATATTACTTAATAGTTTAGTACATTCGATGCTATTATTGTGATTAAAGTAATTTATTTTACTAGTAAGTATAAGTACTACACGCTGTAGATTAAATTCATTAAAAAAAAGTACATTTGAAAAGTCATTGTGGGTATAAAATATAATAATATACTTTAAAAATTTCAAGTACCCACGAATAATATTTTTAATTTACAACAAAATATCATAAATTATTATTCTTGGCAATAGAATCTTTAATTTAGTTCACATTTGAACATGAAAAATCTGTGATAATATTTTTTTGATTTTTTAATAACTGAATAACCTACTTGCTTCTAACTTTGTTTTGAATTTTCAACCCTAACCTACAAAAGTTGAATATTTCAAAAATCTTAAATTATAAAATTATTTGTACATTTTAAATGATGTGAATTTAGTTAAAATTTAAACTTAAAATGCTCATTACAAAAATCGTACCTATGTATTTTAAATAATTTTTAACTAATATTGTAAATATTTATCAGGAGAATTTTATTGAATTTTCAAGCTTGTTTGCCAACAAATACAATTTTATTAACATTTTATTAACCTCCTGAAAAAAAAAACTAAATAAACTAAAAAAATTCAAAATTCAAATTGTTTGTAAACAGCTCAAAATGAGTACATCAAAAGTATATGAATTGAAAATATAAACAAATGGTGTGAATTTCAAATGTCTTCAATTATTGGTTTTTCTATTATAAAAAAATAAGTAAAAATCACTATATGATAAATGGAGTGAATATCCAATGTTGTCAAAATTTCAACTTCAAATGCTCATAAAAATTTAATTCGACTTTCCGGTAGAATGTTTTTTTTTTTTTGATAAAGGCAGACAAACTTACAAGGAATCTTGTATTAAGTTTTAAAAATTAGATATAAAACGAAACATTTTTATGAATTTCTAACTCATGCACATTTTCGTGACTATTACTTATTTTGTCGAAATTCAAAATTCAAACACTTTTAAAATTTTTTGTCAAAATTGTATGGTTTATAGAAAACGCCGTTATAAATATTCAGTACAAATTTCATGTATATCTACAGTATTTTTAAAATCTTTTTTTGAAAGTTACATCAAAAACCAAAATTGATTTTTGTCGAAAACCGGGTTTCCGTAGAAATTCGCTTTTTTACTTAATTTTGTTGTTTGTTTTTCCTGCCGCTTTTGAAGACTATTGAGAATTTTTTACTTTTAACCCCTCAAAGTACCGATATTATTCACATTTCTACCAGAAAAGATGCTTGTTGAAGCAAATCTAAGCATTTCTACTCTCCCAAATTAACGTGATGACAGAAACCAAAAAAATAAATTGTAAAATCAATAGATTCATCGCTCCGCTCGGAATCTAAAAAAAGTTAAAAAGTTAAAATCGACATAACTTAAATTTTTTAACTCGTATACACCCAGGTTTGAATAACTACAACATTTTAGAATATTTGAACGCCTGTGTCTATTTGTTTCATTACTATTTATTATATTATATAAAGATACCTATACTATTATAAAAGTATAATATTTTTCATAATCACTCGTGCGGGTTGATTACTGGTTAGGATAGTGAGTTTACCACTCTGTGAACATTTTTGTTTTTTAGATACAACTATAATATAATGTAATATTAATATATAATAGAACAATGAAATATATATAACACTAAATTAATAGTGTTTTGTAACTGCTAACTTTGGATTTAAAAAAAATGATAAGTTATAAATTAAAATTGTGTCTTATGAGTAATCACTTATAACGGGTATTTCTAAATTAAACCGTATAATAAATGTCTATTTCAAGTACTTAAAAATAGGTTATAATTATAAAAAAACCCTAAGAACAGGAAGCAGAAAAACGACGACGACGAGCGGCGTTTGTATATTATTTGATCTCTCGTATTTTATGCATTTGCTCTCAGAAATAAAATATGTGTGTACATAGCTGGGCAACATATTTTTCATGAAATTAAATTTTTATTTCAAAAATAAATTTAAGCACCAAAAAAGTATGAAACCAAAATTAGTTACTTTAAACATCGACGCTTTCGGGCTTCGGCGGAATTCCTGATATTGCGTGTGCACTGCGGAATAAATCAGATATACGACTGAACATATTGAGATTTATTATGAAAAAAAAAACCGTACGGATCGCTTCATGTTTCTTGTTCATGTCTGCAGCTTTGTTAACTGAAATTTTAGATCGATTGCGTTTTTGCAACTACTTCGACAATCGCCACGGATTGCATTATAATTTATACTAGGTACGTCAATATGATAAAACCATAGATATATGGTATATTACAAAATTGTATATCAAGAAGGTCCGAGTTTGAGATTTGATCATTATGAAATGAGGCATAACAATAACCAAAATGGTTTATAATTTTAAAATTTAAATTACAACAATATATAAACTACCTACCTATTATTTTAATTTTTAATTTAATAATTAATTAAGGTGGTGTTTAAATATTCGAAGCACAAGCTTATTTTTTTAAGAGTTATTAAATATAAATCTTATTGTAAATAAATGTGGTTACTACACATAAAGGTATTCAGTGCCTAATGCATCACATTTACTGTATACCGACTATATACCAACTATAGTTTGTAAAATTCCAAGTTAAATCTTTTCTCTGAATACTGTCGAGCACGAAATTAATAATTAATATTTTATGTATTAATTTTGAGTGCATTGGNATAGTTTGTAAAATTCCAAGTTAAATCTTTTCTCTGAATACTGTCGAGCACGAAATTAATAATTAATATTTTATGTATTAATTTTGAGTGCATTGGTTAGGTAAATTTTAAACAATTCGAGAATATTTAAAATTTAAAATGTCCTTATTTAATTTCCGATAGATATTCAATAATCAGCAGAGCGACTTTCAAAGCTTTATAAAATAATTTGATGTTTGATGTACGACGGCGTCACTTTAATTCGAGGTTCGACCACAAGACGGCATTGTAATATTCATATTATATTAGGTACTCAACATTTTATAAAAACTAAAAATAAAAATTGTTGAATTTTGCGGGACATAAGAACTCCCGTGTACTGTACTATTGTAGTATGACTTAAATGTACAACACTATTTATATCTATTTAATTGTATAAATATGTTATTATTCTGCGACCTGGATATACCGTCGTCATTTGTTCTATAAGCGTATTTTTTTGTGTTGCGCGCTCGGGAACAAAAAATATGCAACTAATTAACACAGGTAGAAAATTGTCTGTGACAATAAATTTTAATTTTGAAACTAAAAAGTAAAATATGTAAGCTCCAAAAGAATAGGTATAATCAAACTTACGTATACATCGACTCTTCGGGTAATATATAGCTGCAAGGCCTTAATCGTGAGTGAAGACGCCATATCGAGGAACTTCTTTCTTCATCTAAACCCGAACTGCAAAAATCGAGATTTTTTATAAAAATTACTTGAGTAGAATGAAATATGTGAGCAAATGTTTATTGTTGCCTTACACATTTTTCTTTTGTTAAATTAAATTATTAGAATTGTGATCGTCTCCGACGAGTGACAACCATCGGTTTTTGCCATAGATGATAGATATTATAATATAATATGTTGTTATCAGTTTTCGACTTTTTGAATTCTTTGGATGACACGATATATTTTTTTTATTTCAGATTCCGAAACATAATATTATTCCGAGTGTTTAAATCTATACAATTCAGAACACGGAACTCTGCGTATAGGCCATTTATATACACTACATTTTTTTGTCCGGCATCTCAAAATATTGTTTTTAGTCTTAACGGTTAAACTATAACTTAATATACAACTCTAGACGTGTCGAGACATGAAAAAAATTAAAAATTGGGCTTTGAAATTTACAGAAGTAATAAAAAAATGGATACTTTAATCGTGAATATAATATTCTCTCTATATAGGCTCGGCATTAATATGTTATCAAACAATATTATTCTATAATAGTGTGTAGTATTTGCTAAAAAATCGTGTGATTATATTATACTACTACACTATAGTGTAATAAATAATGTAATGTATACACAGTTGTGTAGGTACCTAACTATAAGGCTCTCACATAAAGGTAAGTGACGGGGGAAAAAACTTTATGACCTAGGTTCGGGACTTATAGCATTTGCATACTTTTTTATTTATTGTAAAATGTAGCAGAATGCGAAATAAATTCATACCAAATCTAAAATTTGAATGTGCATATTTTGCATACTTCATACATTTTGCCGGAAACCGCTTATTTTTACGTTATTGTGCTTGCATATTTTGGAAATTTTTTCAAAATTTCAACTTCACAAATTTCACCAGATCTAAAAAACAAAATAGTAATGCAGCTTACTCGCAGTCTTATGTACCTATTTGCTGTATACAACTCACAACTCCTTATAATTTTCGTGGTTTGAAAGTGTGCCATCCGCTGTTGAAAAACAACTGCGTTTCAACTGCGCTACGTAGAAAACTATACCAAGTCCAAGAATAATTTTAAAATCATCATTCAGCAATCTCAATGATTTGGAGTATAGTTTGAAAGAATACAGTGAAGTAAAAAAACTAAATGCACAAAATTAAACTGTTTAGGATTTTTAAATGTAACGAAAATTCTAGTAAATCATTTATTTATTGAAATAGATTAATTTACTGAATATCAAGAGCACTCATTGGCTGACTTGCAGTGTAGTCTGGCCATTGACAATAACAAGTATTGTATATACCTAATTATTTCAAAATAATATATTATTTAACTAATTGTTTAAAATAATTTTTAGATATATATCATCCGGAGCAGTTTTTTATGAACATGATCATTATATAGCGTATGTATGGCCGTGTAAATAGATGGGAAGTGCACAAAGACAAATTAAAAGTACCCCTAGTTCAACACAAATAAAACCACGTGTAATTTTATATGTGAAAGAGTAAAAAAAAAGACATGTACATTGGTACAAAAGTCAACTATAGCAATAAGAGATGTCTTTTTTTTTAATTAAACAAAACGGTTATATTTTATTATTTTTAAATTTATACTAAGCGTTTGTTACAAGATAACTAAAGGAATAAGAATCAATAATTAATTAAATCAATTATATTTTTTTCAATTTTCATTTTACCAATAATTATTCTATTATAGTGACATGACTCCAGGATCCGGGACCAAAATGAGAAAAAGTCCGCAAAGGATTGAAACAGTCTATGTTTTTGTTGTATCAACCTGTCATTTTTTAATAAATGACGAGGACCACGAACCACGATTTCTAACTTTAATAATTAAAAATTAATAAAGTAAATTTAAAATGAATACAATTTGAAGATCTGAGAAACATAATCTATTTATTTGCAAAACAAAATAAAATTTGTTATTAATTAATTTGAGCTCTTATTTGATGGCCATGAGCTTATAATATTCAATAACCCATGTTATGTTCATATAAATTTAGAGTAAAAATAATTAATAAATAAATTATTAATTTATGTTTATTGTAATATTACCACGTATTAAGACTATAAGGGTAAGAAACAATTATTCTATATTAAACTTATATTAAATAGTAGTCCGATAATATAATATATTATATTCTTTAAAATACTTCTGTAAGTAGTATATTTCAATTGTGTATTACATAATATAATTTTAAATTATTCTGTAAACTATACCTACGTATAAACACCAATGATTGGTATGATTTTGGACTCGAAATTATAAATAAGTTAGCGGCTATTTGCAAAATGTTAGCAGCATATTTCAATTCGTATCTCAAAAGGGGGTGTAGCGTGAAGTTGCCCCCCCCCCTCCATCTTATATTTTTCATACTGTTTGGGTAATTTATTTGCAAATTATTGGTAGTTTCTTGAAACCGCTAGCTACATATTTTGGTATTCTTATCAAGAGGGATAGAATAGAAGTAGAGGGTAGGCCTATTTTCGATTAAAAATCAAGTTGATAATAAACTGCACATTATAAATCATGAACAATAGTTTTTCTTTTTGAATAAAATATGATTTTCCTACCCTACGTTAATTTCCAACCATTTTAAAGCTGACAAAAATAAGCGGGGAGAAATATACTTTAAAAATATTCGAGTACGTATGTACATGTTCTGAATACTTTTATAATCATTTATTAGAATACAAAAAAAAAAGTATTGTTTACTAGACTGCGAAATTTGCATTGTTATTATTTTTAATCTAAATGTCATACCTATGCGATGCAAATTGAAGTAGAACTTGTGTGAAAATTGTCCTAGAATATTGCTATAGCTGTGCCAGGGGGTCGTTGCCGTTGACTGTTTTCGCGGCGCTATCCGTGTGCGGCCGTGGCCAACTAAGGACTGACGGTGCCCAAAGGCGCACGAGTCAGACAGATGGCGCTTGAGAAGGGGTCAGTTTATATTTACTGTACATACATAATATGGTTTAATCTGCGGTAGCGACTAACGTCGTTGCTATCGAGTATTGATCCGCCGAGATAAACACCACAGTCCGCCCACGCGCGCTATGATAACGGTAGACTTGTTGATCTGCTGCCGTCGAGTTCGAGCGCCACAGATTGTGGCAGCTGCTGTGTTGTGTGTTGCCGGGATCCTGTCAATCTGTGCGTCCGGGATCCGTTTCCCGGAAACCATTCGGACGGTGATGCTTCTGTGCCCGTCGTCGACTTCGGGGTGAGTGCCAGTGGGACGCGAACGGGCACGACAACAATGTCGGTCACAGTCGCCCTGACCGCTCTGGTCGCATGCTGTTCCTGTTGCTTGTTGACCGCCACGGCCGATTTGGCGTCCGATCTGGCCAGTAGCGACTATCAGCTAATGTCAACCGACGACCAGCAGCCGCAACAGACATCAGTCCAGTTGCAGCAGGCGGTCTCCGACCAGGTGAGAGTGCTCCTGATGATATTGATGGTACCCACCCTGATGTTGGTGATCGTACGGGTTGTACTACATTATAATATATTGTTCATATAGGTGTTAGGTAGCCAGTTGGGTAAGTGAAGAGGTTTGTAGTTTTTGTTGGCCTTATGCCACCTACCACCGTGTCTTGTTGGTCGTCTTGTAAAAATCGATGCTTAGATCTGGGTGAAATCTTTGAATTATTTTTCAGTTTTTCCCGAACAAATGCTTAGGTACACAACTGTGTTGCCAATACTATAATACTATTCTTAACATAATTATACATTTTCACATAATTTTGATCCAAGTACAAACTGCTGCTATTACCTACTTCTTTTTAAACGAGGTTACATTAATTGTATTGTTGCAAGTTAAATACCATTACTCATTAGTTAAACCATTCAATAGTTTTTTTGTTTATCTAATTTTTGTAGCCTCGGTTATAGCTCAATACAATTATTGTTGATGACATCTGTTACATTTAGGTTTAATAGATTATAATATTAATGTATATTAATCTGTAATAGGTCCCTATGTATTGTTTTTACTTTTTAGTAACACGCTAGTGTACTATTTGTTGTTACCAGATCCCAGTTGAGGTAGACATTGGTTTGATTTATAAAAGTTATATTATTCTTTTCTTTACTGTTTATCATACAAGGTACAAAATATTAAAGTATCTTGTTACCAACTAGGTAGGTATTTTCATATTAACATGTTTATCATATCATGCGTTATCCTGTAGGTATAATAATATTCAAACTAACTTCAATTGTTAATAGCTATTGTATATTTGTATCTACATTTCTGACCACACCATTTACATCCAGAATACACCTTACCTATTATGATTAAGCACATGTATGATTTTAAGATAGATAGTAGTTTTCCTTAATACATTCTAACATATAATTTTGTTTTATTTTTAGCTTTACGGTCAGAATCAAGTGGATAATACTCTGGATAATACTGATAATTCAAATATTGATGTGTCCCACCAATTTCGTAAGTACATAAAGATATAAGATACCTACTAATTTTAGAAACAATTATTTTTGCAGTGTATTTCCCCCAAACATGCAGAGACAATACAAAGTTAGTTTGTTTACTATTTTCAATTATTTATGAATCTCTCTTATAAATATTTAATTTATTTTAATTTAAAATACATTGATTTATAAAAATGAGATGATTATGTTCAATGGTTGTTGTATGTTGAAATAATCATACAAATACATTTTAAATATTGATATTTAATAAATTAAATAATACTTTAAATAATTATTGCATACAAATATATAATAATGGTATTAAATGTCATGTCATAGGCACAAAAGTTAATTTATCTCTGCCCTCTGCAGATTTGTTCAAAACCATAATATAGTGTCCATAATTGTATTATTTGTTTTATTTAAAGTTTTTGACTTTTGACAGATTTACATGAATCTTCTGAATGGCCTTTTCCACATCAAATTGATAACAGTATTGGGCAAATATCTGGTGTTTCCATAAGCAAAGACAATTTTGTGTATATATTTCATAGAGGGGATCGAGAATGGAATCAAACTACATTTTATGAAAACAATGTGTACAGAGAAAAACATATAGGACCAATTTCTGAACAGGTAGTTGTTGTACTGGATCCAAAAAATGGTTCCGTAATAAAAAGATGGGGTGGTCACAGGTATAATGTGTTTTAAAAGATATTAGTGATTATAATAAAGATAGTTCATATATTGTTTTTGTTATAGATTTTATATGCCTCATGGTATTACTGTTGATCATGAAAATAATGTTTGGTTGACTGATGTTGCTCTTCATCAAGTTTTCAAATTTGGCCCTAACTCTGAAGATGTATTAATGACTTTTGGTACTGCATTTGTACCTGGGAAAGACTTAGACAAGTTTTGCAAACCTACATCAGTAGCTGTAACAACTAGTGGTGAATTCTATGTAGCAGATGGATATTGTAATTCACGTATTATTAAATTTTCTGCTAAAGGACGAGTACTGTTGGAATGGGGCCGATCCACTATAGTCACAGGTTGATAAAAAATGGTAACATATTATAAACAAATGCAGCCTTTTCACTAAAATTGAGACAATTTAAAACAGCACTAAAATATTATTCATACAAAATAACTTACTATTTTCTTTTAATACTTGGTTTGTAATTTTGTAGAAAAAATCTATCGATTGTTTGTGATGAATAAAAACTTAAATCCAATATCTCTGTAAATCAAATTTCATAAGATTCTAACTGTTGAAATTTATTTCAAAATAAAGTATTGTAAGGTCATTAGTCACATTCATTTTCTGTGTAATAGGTGTTTTATATTATGGATGTTCACATAATACAAAGCTAGCTAGATTATATTATTATACTGTCTTACTAATTTATTGTTATATTTCTTGGTATTGTATTATACTGTATAATGTACAGTATTGATTCTTTTTACAATAAATGATGGGGGTGGCTGGATTATTTTAAAAGATTTTTTTTGATTTATCATTATAACTTAAAATATATAATTCTTATTTCTTACCAATCCATTTTTTTTATAAATAATTATTATAGAAAACTACTCCTTAATATGTAAAAAAAAAATTTAATTGAAACAAATAAATAACACCATTATCAATCAAATATTAAAACTTTTTGTTTCAAAGATTTTGTCTTACTAATTTTACAACATATTTCTCAAACATTGTTTGGAATACTTAATATTTTTTATTAATACTTTATGAGGAGTATATTTTACTTGGCATTGAATTGACTAATATAGTATTTACTATTTAATGTTTAAAGGATTTAAAAGACCTAATTTTATTAATAAAAACTAAATACTAGTACTGCAAACTAAAAAAAATACACAAGTTTTAAGTCATATTTTTTTCTTAAATTTTGTGGTACTAATTTTTATATAATTAAAGGTGAAATGATTGTGCCTCCTTACCAACTGTGGATTCCACATGCTTTGACATTGGCTGAAGACAAAGAATTGATATGTGTTGCCGATCGTGAAAATAGCAGAGTATTATGTTTCAACACCAACAATGGAACCTTTAATTTTGAAATTAATCCACAATTATTTCAACGTTTATTTAGTGTTGCGTATTCACCAGCAGCTGGTACATACAATTTATTAATGGGCTAATTATTATAAAGTTATAACATAATAATACTTATGGTATTACTTTTTTTGCTGAAAATTTTATATTAAGATGACAAAAAACATGTTGAACTTTAAATGAACTATTTTGTATACAATTTGTTTTCGCGTTTAATCATTAAAAAATCTTGTTTATTTTTAGGTGGATTATTTTATGTACTTAATGATAAAAATGTGTATGTAATAACTGACACATTAGCACAAGGAATTGTCATCAATGCTACTTCGTTGGAAGTGATTGGACAATTCCACCCTAAAGATAACGAATTTTCACGACCTCATGACATGGCTGTAAGCCCAGATGGAACATCTGTTTATGTTGTGGAACTTATAAGATCTCATATACGAAAGTTCGTGTTAGGTAGGTAAATAATAGTAATTCAATTAATTTAATTATTTTTTCTTATTATTGGTGTAATAATTTACTTATGTTCTAGATTCAGATATTCAAAACAAATTTATAAACAAAAGTGTTGATACACCTAATGTTTCAGATCAAGAGTTAATGTTGAACAAATATAACGTGCTAGAAAGTAGGTACAATTATGAATAAAATAACATTTAATGTTCTTAAAATATTTGGTTTATGTTAAGTAATATGCTTATGGTTTTTATAACTTTTTAATCTTTTGAGTTCATTTTTATGAATTAATTGTTTGTTTACTACCTATGTGATGTAATATGTTTTATAATTATAATGTATAATTAAATTAATTATAAAACTAACATCTAATCTATTATTTATTATATAATTGGTTATTAAATATAATAATATAGCTTGTAACATGCATAGACTTTATACTTATACACGGAACACTATGTACTTGACACATTCAACGACAGGTAGTGTCTCACAAAGCACCCAAACTCTATGCACATGCATACTGAAGACAGAAGAATAATTTTTGAGATACAATAATATTATTATTGTATTCTCCCTCCAATATCACAAAAATTATTCTGTAGAAATTAAAAAAAATTGTTTTGATCCAAAGAATGGGCATCACTGCAATTCTACTTCTCTTGACCGCACCATCACACAGGGAAAGACATAAATGTTTCATCTTTAAGTATAAGTCTGTGGTAACATGTCACTAATCTAAATTATCTATTGAAACAATTATGTAAACTTTTGTTAACTTGGGGTAGATAGCGTCAAGGTCTATGTGGTCGAGTAGCTTTGTGGTAGAGCAATTGCCCGGGTTCAATTCCCTGTCTTGCAGCTTGATTTTTGATGTTATTTTCCCCTGGAGAAGTTAACAATTATAAAACAAATTACAAAAAATATTTCATAAATTTGACTTCTATAATTTATTTATAGGTTTTTGGAACATTATGAAATATATTATGAAAGTACAATTTCAAATTTCATAAACATACAATATTAAATATAATAGGCATTATTAATATGTTATTAAATTTTCTTCATTGATGTATCTATTTCATTTTTAAGATTTTTATAATTTTATTGATATGTTATTAATATATTGATTTATAATTTATAATTTATTAATCAAATAACTTGCACTTTAAATAATTTAATTTCTTATAACTAGATAAGAAATTTCATTGAAAAATGATTTTTGCAACGATTATTTTATCTTTTACATTTGAGAAATTCTATTTTATTAAATTATGTTAAACATTTTAATGTGCTATTCTAAATCAGGTTATCACTTATCATGACACGTGATAATGAAAACAAATCACTTTTTTTTAAACAATAGAAATTTAACAATTATATTTTTTTTTATACCAAGTGGTGTGAGTGATGTGGATATTTTATTTTAACTTTTAATTCCTTAATTTAGTTTTCTTACTTCTGAAAAAAAGAATTAGTTTTGTGATTATTTAATGTCTCAGCAACAAAGGTTAGAATATTTGGTAGGGTTACGTAATTAACACACTTAAAATTGAATCTAATGTAAAATCACTTAAACATAAAATAATTGTAAATCTAAAACAAATAAAATATAAATAATTATGTTACTTTATACCTATAGATTTCCTTTTGGAAATTGGCTGCTCTTATAAAATTGAAGAAAAGATGTATGATATGGGCAAAGGAATATTTATTATTTAAGATTAAATTATTTTATTTTTAACATTTTAGTTATAGTAATTATTGAAAGGTATTTAATTAATATTGTTGTGTTTGTATTCTTTTAGATTGTCCTGGTCTTAGAGAAAATTCTGGGAAACAAATTTTAGTGATCATGTTGATAATTGCTGTGGGTTTGTTTTTCACTGCTGCTATATTCGTAACCGTTTTAATATATACACGAACTAAATCAATAGGTGAGTACTCCAACTTGAGTAGTTTACAATAAATAAAATAATTTAAATACTGTGAATAGTTTTCATTCATTATAAAATGTATAAATTAATATTTCTGATTCTAATTTATACTTTAATTTTTTTTGTATATTATTCATGTTTTTAGTCTATTATATTGCTCAATTAAAAATATTTTTTTTGTATCAATTTGATGATGATAAAAGTATGATTTTATTAATTTCAAGACCAATAAAAAAAAAAGAAAAAAGTATGATTACAATAGAGGAACACCATCAGTTTTTATTATAGTTAGACCTTTAAGTTATGACCTTAACATATGTGTATGGGCAGGCTACACTAAACAAGTCATACAGATTAGAGGAGGATTTAGAGGGTGGCTGAGTGGGCTATAGAACAGGGACCTGGGTTATAAAGTAAATTTGTGATTTTGTTTTTCAGTTTCATTTACGAAAAATATTTTTTCAAATACCTAGCTTTATTGTATTTTTTATGTCTTAGTAAAACAGTTAAAAAAATTTAACAAGAAATTTAACTTGGAAATTTGTTTTGACACAACGTTATAATTTTTAACAAGATTAATTTTTATCTGAATGATTTGAAAAAAAATTATCTGAAGTAGATCCAGTAAACTTTTTTTTTCTCATCAAGTTAATTAGGATTTCCACTGACAAATAAAAAAATAGAAATCAGTATTATAGTAAAATATTTTGGACGATCCCTAATAACTTAACCTATATGTTATACTGAAGTGTTGCATTAAAATTTAAAATAATAATGTTACTAACAGAATAATCAGAAATTAGTTAACACAAACAGTTGTGATTTCTTAAAAAGTAAAAAACATTTGATGTAAAAATATCGTTACCATTTTTAAACATACATTATTGTTTATACCATAGTTTAAAAGATAACAAAATTAACAGAATCTACAAAATAAAGTATTGTTTCAAAAGTTTCTATTTTGTTTCTTGAAGATTTTAAATTACATTTAATGTATAAACGTTGATGATTGTCAAAATGTTATATGTATAAGATATTTTTTTTATTCATTTTCTCCAATATATCAGTTTCCTTTAATATTTATTTAAAACATGGTTGATGTTTTTGTAATTCTTATATTTTTTAAAACGTGTATTTATTGAGATACCCAGTTCAATATTATAGAATATTTTATTTGAAACTAAATATTTTTAGTTATGGTATTTGTTAAAGTATTTATAGATAATTGCTAATTTTAATTTTAAACAATATTAATTTGTTTTCATAATTACTTTCAGTGGCGTATTTAAATTTTTTTTATGTAATGTATCGTACTTGTAATAGCACCTAATGTGCTGTAACATTTAAAAAATTAATAAACGTAAAAAAAAAAAATTTCCGGGGGTCCAACATTTTTAGAATTAAAACATTTTATAGTTATTGATACAAGAAAATATTTACTAGTTATAAATATAGATTATTGAAAATTATTATTATAAGATATTCAAAATTGTATAGCTGGTTTTAAAAATTAGTTCTGTCGCATAGTATGGTTATCCTTTCCCCCCCTCCCCTTAAATATGACACTGCTTACCTTTTACCAGTTTAATTAATTTATGTTTTTGTTAGTTTTGATTACAAAATAAATATAATTCTAAAATCAATTATTTTCTTTTTTTGTTTTTCAATCAGATGTTTTTTTTTAGTTACACATTTAATGAAATATATAAAAATTTCAAACATGAATTGTTTGTGTTTGTAACATTACAAAATGTATAATATAACGTAAGACATATTATTATGATTATTATTTACAAGTAGTTCGTTGAAATCGACCGTCATCACGTATTACTATCGTATAGTCGACATACACAACAAATGTTTTACCACCGAGTTGTGTTCAATTTGTATGTTCAATTTGAAAACATCATCCCGTCTACTGTATTTTCACTTTTAATATGTGGTATGTTTTCAATAATTCGAGTCAGGGGTATCATTTAATTTTTTCAGTAGAGCGGAAAATATTTTAAAAAGCCAATTTTTCCCAAAACTAGCACAATTTATTTTTCGTGGTATAAATATACTTACGTCCCACTCAGTTATACTATTATCGAAGCATTATTATTATTGTGGGCGTGGGTGTAGGAATTTTATGTGACAAAATACCATACGTGAAAATGATGGTTATATCATGACTCCTAATTATGTAAAACAAAAAAATGTTTTCAATAACATATTTACCTAGAGCGAAAATGTTTTATATGGTGATAAATGAACCGTCTTGTAATATGTATGCAAGTGTCGGTATAAATTAAAATTATATATAACATATCCATACTTATATTATTATATAAATTATAGTGGCTTATGAGGCTTATACGTTTATGTGTGCGCGGGCACGTGGCAGACGTCACATTAATAGTTTAATGTATTACATACGGTTTTATTGTTTCAGCTCACAGGAAAGACGCGGCTTTCAGTCGCTGGCAGCCTCGGACACTCAACGCTGCGGATGGATTTACTTTGGGCAACATATTCAATAAGAAGCAACGAGCTGGATTCGAAAAACTTGCAACCGTCGAGGTGAGCGAAGATGACGATGACGACGACGACGAAAACGATCTGAACGTGAGGGCTTAATAATTGAAAAATTAATATAATAACAATAATAATATCGTGCTAGTTGATTCGATTTATCGTTACGGTTGTTATTATTTGTATTTATTAATTTATTGTAACACCTTTTTTCGACGGACTTATACTTAGAAGACTTCCCCAATATTTGTCTGCCAAAAATATTATGTTTATATCGACCCGAGTATCCGACCGCATATTATACACACACAGTTACACATCCCATACTATACAACACTAAAATCTATGTTTATTATTATTATTATCATTATTATACTATACTATTGCAATGTTATAACTTATAACCAAACAGAGTTCAAAATATTATTTGTAACAATATAAACGATTATTAAAATAAAAATAAAAAGAAAGGAATTTAAATAGTTACTTTGTATTTTATGCCTCGTTAGATTATAAAAGAACCCCTTGATATATATATATTCTGTCCAATTCCTGCTTTTCTTTTTGCCCGTCCACCCGCATAAAATTATGTTAATTGACCTTCTAATCTCGGATCCATGTCATTCCGAGGAAGATATAATTTGGCTCTGGGCTTACCCCTTGCTAGTCCACCGATTCACTGGCTCTCCAGGGATATGCTTTTGTATCCCAATAACGTAAATATATATTATATTATATGCCCTGAACTTCTTATCTAAACCGAATTTATTTATAGACATAATGTGTTTACCGCAGTATTACTTAACATGACTCGATTTTGTTTAATAATTGAAGCAATACACCAATGACTATCTGGGGACGTAATCGCTAACGGCCTTTAATCAGTCTTGGTGTTTTATCTGTTGAATTTAAATTGACGGATTACTTGATTTGTATCATGAGTCATGACCCAAGTACAGGCATGTAGCGCGTGGCACATCTACCTCTGAATCCTGGCATCAACTCATCAACACGTTTATCCAGTTATACTAAACTGTGTAATTACTATTACAATGATACAGTAGGTATACGAGGTACCTGTATGTTGTAATTTATTGATCTACATATGTTTTATTTCATGGATTTATTGTATTTAGAATAGTAAATTATAGCCGGAAACAAATAAATATTTTTATTTCATTTTCACTCTAAATTAAATTTAATCATAAACAATATTTTTCATTATAAGAGTATTCATACAATAATAATGTTAGATACATATTTTCTTTTCATACTGTAATGAAAATGAATTATTAATGGTTATCACTATTCAACTTATAATATGTATACAATATGCAAAAAAAAAAACGTAGTTGAAGATTAATTTTTTTAAAAAAATCGTATTTTTAGTTTTTACTAATACTCCTATGATTATTTTTGTTAATAACAGATTTTCGGTGTAATACGTGTATAAAACTAAGAAACTACAAAAATTTTACAATATTAATGTTTGTCGTGCCAATCAAATATATAATTAATTACCTAAATGTAGGCTTATAAAATTTGATTATAAGTTAAAATGAAATGATAATATTGTTAATTTTAATATCTAATTAATATTATAAACTATTATTATACGGGTAGCATAAAGTATTTTGAATAGGTACATATAAATTATATAAATACGTAAAGGATTAATTTGATTGAATTGATTGTGTATGCCTACGCTGTACCTACCTGTGGGATATAGAGAAACAAAAATGAATTATTTTATTCCCAAGAAACGAAGTCAACTGTTAAGTACAACACTTCGTGGATTACTAAAAAAATAATACTAATTTCGAAGGTACACTTAAAATTTAGATAAAAAACAACCCCTCACAAAACAACTTCAGAACATTCCAAACTTTAAGAGAAATTATGAAAACGTGTCATACGGTTTTATCGATTTATACATCATTATTATCTCCAATTTTTTACTGACCATGTTTTATATTAAAAACAAATACCTTAACGTTAGGGAGGGTTATAGCTTAGATATTGTCATAATACATCAATGTTCAATATAAAACAAAAAAATGAATTGTTAGTCCTTATAAATTATAACAGTTATCAAACTCAATATATGGCGGAAATTTATTATTTGATACACTATATAACCACGGGATTATTTGATGCTAAATAATTTCCTATTTAATTTTAACTCAACCTGTTCTCATCTTTGTTATACAATAATAAACTTGGTGCTACTTGAATAGTCACTTCAATTAGGTAATCGAATAATGTTTATATTTGAATAAAATACAAGCATTATCCTGATTATTTTTCTTTTTTTTAATTGATCTTAGCATTGGCAACTATAGACATTACTTTTTTTTGTTATTATTGGTTTTAAGTTGTTTATGTGTGGTGAGGATTTGTCGCTAAAAACCCGGTTGGCCACCCATCCGAGAGCTATCGACGCCGGACTATGCTTGACCGCAGCACACTACATATTAGTGACTGCGGCCAACAATCGCACCACACCAGGCCCATATATTAGCCCACATGTTCTTATTATTATATAAACGGTGTAAATCTTATTGTCGTCCACTGTTCTTATATTGTACAATTTACAATATCTATTAAGTACAGTCTGTATATATTGTACTATATAAATATATAAATAAAATAAATAACATACTCGTATAGGAGGTAGTTCGTAGATAAGTTATATAATAAGACAAGATTTTATTATCCCACTGCAAACCGGTAATAAATGTAGTCATGGTATCTATAGAAATTTAGGATCAACTTAAAAAAAATGTATATTCCTACCGCCGTCGATGTCGAGGACGGACGTTAATTAGTAAATTGGTAAAAAATATTAAATAACTGTAACTTAGTGTGAATGAAACCTCATAAAATATTTTCTCGGTATTAAAAAAACATAATATTAATGTATGGAAAGACCTTCCTAGCAAATAGCAATTTATATTATTAAAATGTGTATTGTACAATACCTACCCGTGTACATAAAAACACTTTTGAAAATATAATAGTATAATACCAACAGTTAACCATAATATCTAAAAAAAAATTGGAATATTCTGTTTGATGGTAGCTAATAATAATTATTATACTGTGGCACACATAACATTTTAATTTACAACAAAATAAAGAAATGTATTTTGTTGATATTGGGAATAAATACCCTCGGTTTTGAGTAATTTTTTTGTCAGTTTAAAAAGTTGAAGATCGAAGCGTTTTTTCTTCGACAAAAAGCATTCAGACACAAAAAAAACCATTCTACTAATCCAATACATTCCGACATTCTCTCCGTTCAGAATCTAAAATAGTCCTATTCAAAACTGTCACTGTTGTGTGACTTCTTTTATCTGTCTTCCATAATATCATGTATTCAGCACTGTTAAAATATGTTTATTGTAAATAGTAATAATTATAATTATTATTTTTGTTACACCCATTTTTATATATTTAAGTAATGTTAAAAAAATTTATCTACCGAAAACTCTCGATGGAATGGTTATAGATCAGAAGACTTTCGAAAAGCTAATTAGATTTTTAAACTAGGATATATATTATACCATACAATCAAAGTTAATTGGCATTCGGTGCAGTCAAAACTCAAAAGTAACGAATCACAAAGTTCAGAGTTTAATTGTTTCTTCAAAGTTTGAATCGCTTATTAGTTTTTCGGTTAATTTTCAAATATACTACGATTGGAAAATACGAATACAAAATTCGAATTCCAAAATACTACGTATCTATTTTGTATTTTATTCTTTGTCAAAATAGCACAAGAAGTCAGAAGTCCCTCAACCCGGGTGAAACAAATTAATAAAACAGACAAATATTAGCTTTCATTCTAAGCGTAAGTATCGTATTTCATTAATTATTATTAATCGTTATAATTACAAAATTGGAGTGGTAGATGTAAGTATATAGTACTATAATATTATATTATAATGAGAAACCAAGATTGGCATTTAATATAGTGGAAAGTGTTGAACAAAGATAGGTAGGTATTTTAGCTGTATAGTAAACAATATTACCACTATTTAAAAGCTGATTTTATACACACTATTGTGTACCTTTACCTATTATACATTTATGCCTATAGTTATAACTGTTATTATTTATTGTAGTATGAGTTACTTACTTATAAAGTGAAACCTCAATACTGAATACTATGAAATTTTCCATTGATAGTTGTTTTGATACAAAAACATAAATAAGTAGCAATAATGCATTGTACAGATCGCTGTCAACAATATGAAAAAACCATTTTATACTTTTGTTTTTATACGAATGTACTCAACGGAACTATGGAAGCACTGCTATTGCATTTTCAAAGGTATTAAAACGGTTGAATAAGGTTTAGAACGGCTCACTAACACTGATTATATTGCCTTCATTTAAACTCATCACCAGTCGCTGTTGTAGTGATCAGCACTGGAATTATAGGCAGGTTCTCTATTTGAGTTTACTTATACAGCTATATAGGTACTTACTGGAAGTATCAACTAAAAACCCTATGTATACTATATTATCGTAGTTATTGCAATTTGAAATGTTGGAATTAGTCCTTGTTTAATAATATAATACCTAATTATCTGTTGTTTTTTATATAATAAGCCAGTACCTATATACTCTAAAAACTAAATGAATATTAAAATCATGAACATTTCTGAATATCTATTTTATCTAAAAATAAGTTTTTCGGAGAAACTATTCAATTATATTCAACGTTTGACAAACCAAACATAAAATAATAAGTGTTGATACCTAATCTATACATTAGTATTTATTTTTTGGGTACAAAAAATAACTTTATTAATAGTATTTTATAGACTGAAATGCCATAGAAGTGTATTGGTTTAACCTCTACTCTGATTTAGTATATTGATTTAGAGTATTGGTCCCTGGGATCGTGTGCTTGTCGATGTTAAGTGAGTTATCTGGAATGTGTTTGGTGGTAAGGATGAAAATAATGAATTTATTGTGGGATTGGAAAGTTGGGATAATTCTTTTGTACGATATTGAACCAAATTGAATTAATTAATGTTTGGAATGCGAAGGACCTGGTTAGTAAAAACAAACATTTCTAAGTATTCGTTAGTACTTAGTATAATATGCTATAGCTAGTTGAAGTCCTAAACGTATAAATCATAATGAGTGCACGGTTGATTATTATTAAAACTCTTAATAGCCTACCCAAGTTCAAATCAAATAAATATTACCATTATACCCATCTTAAAGTCATACTATATTGTATTCATTTCAATTTGTTACTAGTAGGTACTTGTTTGCTGAAATAACTGCAAAATGTAGATATACTTAAAAATCACCAAAGAAAAGTTATCTAAGTTTTTCATTAGAGAATGTGGTATAATTTAGGTATATTGCTTTTAAAATACACTATTTTAATGAACTATAATACCTATAGGCTATTCGTGACAACAATCTAAAATATTATCTATCTATTTATTAAATCTATTACATAATATATCTTCGTAATACGTACATTTTGTGACTGGCGAAATTATGGTAAAAAAAGTGTTTTCATCTGTTGACTATTAATAATAATATATTATCTACAATATATGTCTAATTTAGGGGATAATTTATCGACGTCAGTAATAATAATCTGTAAATAATGACACGACCCAAGTTAACGTTAACCGTTAACGGGGTACCCAAAAGGCACATAAATGTTTCAGGAAAAAAAGGTTAGATGCGATAAGTAAAATTAGATTAGAATATTACTAGGATAATGGTAAATAAAATTAATTTGCCCTTTGGGTTCCTGAAAACAATGCAATTAAAACATTTTTTGTTTAACTCATTTTCCTCAAAGATTTTTTTTTATTAATTTGAACAAATTTACTTGGAATAATATTGGTTGAATTATTTTTTGTTATGTTGAGTATAAAGTATTCCCATTGGTAAATAAAACTTATTTAATACTACTATCATTGCTACCTACAATTCACACAATTTGTATTTAAAGTGTACATAATGTATAATGAATATTAAGTTAAAATTAAATATTACATTTTAGTATTTAAAATCTAGCAAGACAAGTGTTTTCATATTGTATAAATAGTCTATAATTAATAATGAAATAATACGAGGAGTAGGATCAATAGTTCAATTTTTTTTTAATGAAGTAAGACAAGTTTAGCATACATTAAAGATTTTCATTACACATTTTTACTATTATTTTTATATTAATTTTGTTTTTGCAACTATTATGAGTATTACTAATTCTACATGTATAGACAATAAAAAAAAATACATAGTGCATCTTAATATATAGAGATTAAATAAAAACAAAAATTGATAGTAATTATTTAAATTAAAACTTACAATGGTTTTCAAAAATACCTAATCTGGGAATCTGGGATAATGATTTTAGGTGATCTGATTTGAGTAATCCATTTATAAGGCAATACAATTGAAAAATAATAATATTTGAATATGCACCAATAAAAATTATTCATCAACCCAGAAATTATATAATTTATACATATTTTCAGAGAAAATTGATTGACTGAAGTTGCATGTTGTACCTATCATTTATAGCCTATGAACAAAATATTTAAATGTATATTAGAATATAATATTATATTTATAACTATGTATATAATATAATATTATGTAGCCACTACTAGCCAGGTAGGTGGGTAAGAAATTGGGCTACAAATTGTACCAGAAGTCCTATTGTATTATTCTTCGACGCAGGAATGTACCTATATTGCCTAAACATCACGCCGTCCGACGTATTTGTGAGCCTTGTCCGAGCTTACTATAAATATTCCAACTTTTAAATTCAATAAATAAGAAGATACTCACCACACGACACACTCTAAATGCCAAACAAATTCTAAGTATTTAAAAATAATAGGTTTGATTAATTAAAATTAAAATTGCCAAGATAGAATTTAAATAAATTCATTATCTGTGAAATTATAAAACGGGAATGAGAGCATATTCGGAAAAGAACCACGTAAGTGTTTAATTTTACGATACAATTTTACACTGAAATAACATTTAAAATATTTGTCACACATTTGAAGCACACTCGGTTTCTGTTTATAAGACTGAATGTTTTGCAATAAAGACGCACATATAATAGTGTGTCTACACGAAAACCCATAACTCATAATTATATTGTCGTATGGTTTCGGTCGAAGCGCACCCCACATCCGCTGCTGCTGGACTGAACTGCAGACGGTCGTACGATCATATACAATATATTAATACGGAGGGACCACGCCGGGTAACCGTGAACAGCGGTGTCTTGTTTTAAATATAATCCGATAAACCCGTTTTCGACGTGTAGATATGTTATTAACGATCGAGATTTCGCATGAATCACTTTATCCCGAAAATGGTGACAATGTTCTTCGGCGGTAACTCTCTCTCTCTCTCGCTCACTCACACACACACAGACCCACCCACATGCAAGCACCAAAATAAGGTGATTATTTTAAAGGTGTAATACTAATTTCCGACGAAAGTATTAACGATTTTGGAAATATAATAATATATAGGAAAAAATAATATAACAATTTATATTCCGAAACAGAATATTTTTCTGAAAATGTCAATGAATAAAAATCGAATTTAATACTTCAAGTAATAAATTAGTTATCACCTATAAGTTACAGGTATTAAAAGTTCAGATAAGTACAGTAGTAAGTCAACCGCGGTTTAGTATTAATAATGGTTTAAATTAAATTAGAATAATTTAATATTGGAACAATAGGTACACTTAATATACTTACTTTATTTATTGTCTTATATTTATTTGAGCTCTATTTAATAGTCTATTATAAAAATCATTTTTAGGTGCCGGTACTTAAAAACAGAATTACAAAAAAGGAATGTTACTGTTCTGGTAGTGGAAACCTGGAAGACACATATATATGACGGAATGTGTTATTTTTAAGCGATATTTTGAAACGGTTAGACATCGTTTGCTCATCACTACTCACTAGTGTTCATGTCGACCTTTTTAGTAAGACAGTTGTGTTTGATTTTGGATTATACATCAGCATATTGAACAATAAAGAACTGGAATATACGAAGAGACTCAAATAATGTTCCATACTTTGTCGAAAGTAAACAGACAATGCACAAACGATGATTGGAGTTTAAAACAGGACTTTATAATCGAATTAAACCGAACCCGTAACACCCTTAAAACCCTTGAAAAATCAAACACACGATCATATAATCTCATATAGGTAGCCCGAAAGATTTTTTTTTTCAAAACACAAGAATTAACCAAAACTCAAATAATTTTTATCTTAAAAATTTGAAAAATAATTTAAAATAAATAATAATTATTAAAAGCAATAATATTGTATTTTAGGGCATGGGTGGCGCGATATTAAGCCGCAGTAACTAATGTATACGGCGGTCAAACATAATCCGCCGTCACTAACCTAACCAAATGGATGACCACCCTTGTTTTTAACCTACGAATCCTAACACATGCACACGTGTTACTCAAAACCAACAATAACCCACAAATAACCACAACTCCTAACAAAGTGCTAATGTCCATCGTTGCCGATTCTCAAATATATATATATACATGTATATAAATATATATATAATAAATAATTATTTAATTTAATAGTTATATAGTACTAATTATAGTTAATTGCTAGCTGTTAAATAAATACATATATAACATGTAGGTCCAAATATTGATTTTAAAAGAGATGTGTACATGCGTAGTATGACGTTTAAGTTAGAGTGTTTATTATTATTTATTAATGAGCAGGCAGGTGTTTTAAGCATGAGTTGATTTCTGTGTTTTGGTTTTTATAAGGTGACCCAGGTAAGTCGAAGGTTTAGTGTTAATCCGAGATATATTTTTGCCGTCGGGGACGATAGGGTTTGGGTATTATAGATAATTACAGCCGGACATTAAGCTTGTTAAACTGTAAAATATATAGGTAGTGAGGTTGATTTGGTATTGTTGACTTTAAACCACCACTTTGTATACCATTAGAAAAAGATTGTTTTGAAGGTTGTTGGAAGCTATAAAAGGGTCTGGACTAGTTGATATTATTGCGTTGACGTCCACACAGCCCGCCACTAATTTGTTAGATATAATCGGTTGATCTAAAACTCTGAAGGTATAAAATACTGTCCAGAATTGATGAGAGAATACCACCCGTAGAACACCAGTTCTAATGCATGATCCACTCATTTAAACTTTAAAGTTTAAATATTTACAAGTTATAACTAGGTTATTAACTACTTGTCCCAAAAAAATACAATGTTCTGGAATATTAAATTTAAAGAGGACATTGTCATTCATACAGAAAACTTAAAAAAAATTATAACGATAAAAATATATTTAACATAATTAATTTTTTAAAACAGTGTTTGCTTTCACTTATTATTTTTAATCATGAAGAAATATACTTCTATTCTACGACATGGTGGGGTATAAAATGTGTTTTTTTCCCAATACATATCCACGTTGAGAATTAGTCTCTACACGACGATTCTTAAAATCAATTTTTGTGATCACACTATTCTTATGTTTTCATAACCTATAACTAGACAGCTTACACAATACGAATGTGGCTTACTTTTACACATAAATACCTATATAATACCATAAATTATTTTATACATTTTATTTTATTGTAATAATATAATGTTATATAATATTCAAATATTACTGTAATTGATTTTCAACATCCCAAAATAATGGCATTATAGTAAGTATTTATAGACAGCATTGTTTGCAAGACTATAGTCTACTATTATAATATACTATAAAAAATGATTATTAGCCACGAAACAACAATAATACCTATGGTTATACCTTATCAATTATAATATAGGTAATGTTATATATTTTACTACCTACCTATATTAAACTATGGTTTCAACCGTCAATATTCAATGACTAACCGCTATAGGTTCAAATAACCTATATTATATTTGAATGTGAAATGATGCGAAAGTATGAGATGCAAAATAAACGGTTTAAATATCTGCAACTTTACGAGTATATTTATATATTATTAAATATCACCACAGTATTTTGTAATAAGCCGCAACCATCAAACGCTTCATGCTAAATATGACTTCTATTCAGAATATTATTTGTTATTTTATTTTATTCTAATACCCTGTGTTCATTTCAACAGTTTAATACAACTGATACAATATTAATTTTCCCTTTATGTATTATTATTTTATACCTCACAAAATATTTGAGTATCGATGAAATTAATTTTCAAAAAAACGGAAATATTATAGTTTAATTTGATGTAGGTAAGTACTTTAGTAAAAAAAAAACAAAATATATAGTCTTTATTGAAATATCGAACTCGTTGAATTTTTCAAGAATAGAATTTTTATTGTATTATTATATTTTAATTTTGTTCGTCAACAATTAAAATTCACACACCCCTCACAGTATTACAATATGGTATTGTTTCGTGGTAAACAAATATACAAATTTATACACTACACGTGTATACAAGAAAAAAATAACACTTTTAAGCTACCACTGTGAATTTTACTTGAAATTATGTTAATGTTTTCTACCCTAAACAACTTTTTAGACACGTTTCTCTTGAATATTTTTATTCTCTTTTTTTACACTATTCAGACGTCCAAGCATGAAACTTTTTGGTCTACCATCAACCAAACACGTATAGAATTTCAAATTTATTGCAGGAAACGACGATTGAAAAGCTTTTTTAGACCAAAAATGTGTTTTCGGATTAAAATATATACTCGCAGTCTGTATACTAAACCCAATATACACGACGGTGTTGATAAAATATTATGTAAATCGGTGAGTGTACAAACTTTTTCGATTGACTTGTTTACTATAAAAAAAAAGTAAAATGTCTGTAGTAAAAAAAAAGCACGTTCCAAATTAAGTGTACTTAGAACTGTCTATGTATTCGCAATACTACAAATTATAATATAAATGTACATCAACTAAAAAGCATATAACATCAATATGTATGACATTTTAGTAAGAATATGTTAATTTAATAACAAACATGTTTCATGATATCACATTAATTAACAATTGGTATTGTAGTTTTATACACATATATATTGTAGTAATGATTTGAAGTCCACAATGCAAAAAAAAACATCTACTCTGTGATTGAAATCCTTTTATTATTAAATAACTTAAAATAACACATAGACCTCAGTTATCAATTTATTATATCAGATTAAGATTCAAACAATTAACTAAAATCAATCGAAATAAATAAGAATAAATTAAATAATAACATAACATCATTTAAAAACTGCAGTGTAAAAATTGATGAAATATGATTGCCGTAGTATTAGAATAATGATACGTAGTTTAAGGGACCTTTAATCACCATTATTTTTTTCGAAAATTAATTTAGCAGTATTCAGACCCGTTTATAATTAAAATATGTAAGCAACTAAAATTTGTTCTATTGTTTGAATTAAAGTATATTCACGTGTCTGGCACTCTGGCACATAATTTAGTTATCCTCTGTATGTAAAATAAATGTACAAACAAATCGTGCTCATCGTAACTATTTTTTCCAAATGTTCTATTTTTTATCATTATTATTATTATTGACGAAGTCGCGCAATGTAAATAAATCGTATTGCATCGTCTCGCGATCACGCTGACGCATAATGTTCAATATATATATAATATACAGTATTATATCGATGTCGGCGACGCCTGTAGATAATATTCAGTAGCGGCGCCAGCATAATATAGGCTCTATTAAAATGCATATATATATGTATATAGTATTAAATATATTTATTATATTGGCTCCAGAGCTGCAGAGGTTATAAAAAAATCTATTATTTTAATAACGAGCATAAAACTAGCTATACAATTACAAAAAAAAAAATTACAGGAATGGCTGACGCCCGTATTCTCCGCGAAGAAAATTCGAAAAAAAAAAAAACTTTTATATCGATTAATTATATTGCATTAATGCGTATAATAAATCAAGATTTAAAAATAAAACCCCATTGATAATTTTTATGTTTTTGCGTGTTTACAATAAACCGCTAGGATTTGTGAAATATATTTTTATATGGGTACTCCAAAGTGAACCGTAAATTTTACGGTATTACAACAAAATAACCATATTATATTATATTATGATGTGGTTATGCTCGGTTAACCTTTTTCCTTATACCTGTTGTAACAATTAACGGTACGCGATTAGTAAGTTTTTCATGTCCGTTTGTAGACTGCAGTGCAGATGAGCTAGCCCGTATGGATATTATATTATTATATAATTGTATAAAAGTATTATTATACTATTAAAATACTGTACATTTATTATGTATATCATAATATTTAAATCTTGATTTATTATACGCATTAATGCAATGTAATTAGGCTTGAAATCAGGGCTTCAAAACGTTTTTATAACGTTAAACGACTGAAATGGATAACGGATAACGAAACAAAAACAATAAACAATTATAATTATTAATATCGAATAATGTATCAGAAAACGGTTAATGATTGAAACATAACATTGCCATAAAAAAATTATTTATAAAATTATAACTATCAGTAAAATATATTTTGTCATATTTGAAAAACTGTTTTACTTAAAATACTAGGTACCTAATCAAAATAAAATAAATCTAAATAGAATTCAAGTTACGTTTAAACATAAAACGATAAATTGTTCATAACTTGAATGTTTAAACACAAAAGTTGAATAATTTTAAAAATAATGTTTAAATTGTATGGTGGTCCGTGTTGTCGTATCAATGGATCAGTAAAGCGCTTCTCAACCGTTGGTGAGTTAAATGCTCATTACTGTAGTATACAACTTTGAGGGAAAAAATGTATTAATTGTAAATACTAACGGTCATCTTCAAAAAATTTAGCAATACCTACTAATATAGAGTAACCAACTGAACTCCCATTTCCATGCAGACCAATAACTACATAATTTCTTTCCCCTATTCACGAACATGTTGAGAAAACAAATTAAAACGCATCCAACCGATTATTGAGGGTAAAAAATCCTATTTAATTCTCGATTTGGTTTCTGAAGTTGATACCCAATAAAATACTAAATACAACGACTAACTTATAAAATACCCACTGCACTTGAAAAAATAATTATTATATTGCATTGCTGCTTTTTTTTTGATATTTCGCAAACCTTTAATTGGGTCTGGCACCAAGGTCTTCATTTTAAATTAAAACAGATCATATCTCCATTGTATAACTTTGTTATCAAATCGTATTTAACTGAACGTACTTTCACTGTTTATGTTGAATCGTAGGTCTGCCCACACGGACAAGCTACATGTTTGATTAGCTACATATTCATATTCAAGCTGGCGTCCCTCAAGGAGCAATTATTGCTTCTCTTCTTACAACGTATATTTCTCAGACCAACCAACTTTAAATAACATTCACGAAGCAGATTATGTAGATGACAAAAAAATATTTTCCTCCTATAATGTTTCAATTATATATTTAATTTATACAAACACATCTAATGTGTGTACACATTTGAATTTAATGAGACCAAATCTGTTCACAAAGCAACATAATTTATTTAGTTTAACAAACTTAATAATATTATATCATAATGAATAATGTTAAAATTATCAAAAATTTAAATAGGTACTACGAATAAATCATTTGTACCTAAGCTTTTGAATAAAAGCGTGATAACAGTTGTATTAATTTATAGAATACCACAATGGTACGCAATATATTATGTGGGTTTTCGTTTGATACAATTAAAAAATCGTAATTTAAATATAGGAAAAAAAAGTTCACCAGTAGTGCGTTGAAAAAAAAAACACTGTATATATAGGCATTAGGCACGCATATGGTTGGGCCGTCTTTATTATTTTATGTAGGCATATAAAATGTCGCATATAATTGCGACAGAAATGACCGACGGTGATCGTTAAAAAGAATAAATAAAACAAATAAATAGACACTAAAAATATTACGAGCTGGTGTTTTCTCTCGTACATTTTTAACGCCGCCTGCTGTGGCGCCGCCACGCCGCCTCCGACGTGACAACACTATTATTAATTATTATTATTGAATAAATAATGGGCTATTTTAATATTATATTTTTGAATATGAGAAAATCATACGATTTTCATCTACTATTTTTTTTCAAACTGGTAATCCACGAGATGCATATTTTACGAACACTATTTTACCTATAAAAACACTTAACATTAAAAAAAAAAAAAAATGTTTATTATATTAGCATTTTATACCACTGCAGATAACAAACATTCAAATCTTGTATGTCGTTGAAGTCCAGAGACCGGACGCTCGCCGCCTTATTCGCACATTACGATATATCATCATCATAATATTATATTATTATTATAATATATTATAATTTATAATATCGCTGGTGCCGGGCGGTTTTGACCGGAGACGGAATGACCGTGGCAGTGCCCACTACCGTCGTTCACAATAATATTACGCGTCCCTATATAGGTATATATATATTACAATACCGATTCGTATAATATAGTCTCCGTCCGTTCGTCCATCTCCGGTTTCGACGAGCGTGGTGGCATTCGAATTGCGTGCCATCTCCACGGCCGTCTGTCTTGTATTGCCGTTTGACCTACCACGTGACTTGCGTACCGACCTATATATATATGTATATACACACACACATATATAATAAGCCTATATTTGCCGTTGGATGGGGGGGGGGGGAATGGTGAAATGGCTGAGGGATGGTAGCGGTGCTCTGCGAAAACTGTGCTGCGGACTATACGCGTACCGGAACATATTATTATATATATATATACACGGCCAATCGCCGCCGCCGTCCCTGTGTCCTATATTTACTTATGTCTATCGTCTGAGAAGGAGTTTTTTTCATTTTTTTTTCCATAGTAGGTACTCGCCACATCTCTGAAAACTGCCATAGCATTTGTTTTTTCTCGGCCTCTCTCTCTATCTCTCTACATATACACGAACCTACATATAAGTATGTATGCAGCCAAGACAATGTCTGCATTTTTTGCTACGTGAAAACCTAGCGTAAAGATCATCACTAAAATATACGCGTATTATCGTGTACACGTACATTATATATATATATATTAAACATATTATATATGTTTATAGTGGCCGAGTAGAATCCTCCTCGCTGTAGTAGCATAACAGGTGGAGATTTAATAGAGTTTAAGAGAGTATTAATAATTATTTTCAAATAAATGCCACTCATTTAAACAGAATGACAAATTCGAATCACGGCATGTCCTCATTGTGCAACATACTGAATAGATATAGACATAAAACATATGAATGACCGTTAACTATGAACAAACATAATAATATGATAGTTATCTACAATAGCAACCAATCAGGTATAAGTGCGGTTAACTTTTTAATTTTATTGAATGTTATTTTTTTATTTTGGGATGAAACGGGTAGATCCAATTATAGAATATACTACGTTGATCCCAAAAATAGAGCAAAATAGAATTAAATTTATAAGTACACACTAAAATAATAACAATTCGTTCCAATATTACAAGAAATAAAATAAGAAACTAATCAAACGAGTGCTTAGGAATTCTAAACCTTCTCTTACTATCCATATACACCCAGTGGTGTATTGGTACGGATACGCGGGTATACGCCGTATACCCGTCAGCAGATTTTCGATTTTCAGCGTATACCCAATGTAAAATATCATTTTACGGGTATACGCTCTTAAAATAACTCGAAAACCAATTATTCATAGGAAAAATTGTTATTTTAATATAATAATGAATTTTAAATTAAATTTATTAATAACATTTTGAAAAATAGATGTTATTAAAATATTATGTAATATTACCAATATGGAGTATGAATGCTCAGTGCCTCAGTCCATGGTTCTCAACCTGTATTATGTCATTTATAAATTATAACGCGCGGCAAATGTGTTTCTTGCGATGTTATGTTTTTGTAACCACTGATGTTATTAAGTGTTTATCAGGCTATGGCCAATTAAATGGTTTATGGTGTTTATTTATAGATTTATTTATAAATTATTGTTACTGCAATAATGGGTATTTTCCTTCTTGAATCTTGCTATTCGAGTTTACGACTTATTGTACTTATCGTAGTATCGTTTGACAAAGAAGAATGAATACTAGTCGGTTCCATTGATGATCAGTGTTAATTTTAATATTATTATATTAGTAAAAATACTGAAAATTTAATAAAGAAATAAAATAAAAATAATATAATATAAGAGATTAAGTCACCTAATTATTGTAATGATTATTGACTACGAGCGAAGCGAGAAAATTTTTTTTTGGTAGATTATACATATTTTATTAGTGCGTATACCCATAAATATATTTACCAATACACCACTGTATACACCTAACTACAAGTAGTATTAGTTATGATTGGCGTCGATTGTGGTTTTTATAATTGTATTATACTACAGGGTGGGCCAAGTAAATCGGGCCAAAAATATATAGAATTAACACTAGTTTTGGCCTACTGTGTACTATATGTTATTTATAATATGTAATGGTTCGATTAATAATAAGAGTTCAGAAAAATTTTATCACAATATTATCGACTAATATTATTTTTAAATAGGTATTAGGTACCCATAGAGCTTGATTGATTTGATGGTTATACGTTGGACATGATGTATAATTGAAACAAGAATTTGAACATACCAATAATATACTTTGCTAAAAATATTTTTTATTGATAAGTTGATAATTTCATTTACTCGACGTTATCAATTCATAAATAAACTAATGTGAGTTTTAGAAATCTCTTGTTTAGCTGTTATTGAAGCTTAGTGATAAATTATAATTATTTTGAACTTTTGGCAATTTAAACATTTAAAGTGATAACATGTATATGTTTACAATGGGTGCAAATAATAAAATAATATACACCACAATATTACGATATTTTTATAATAACTAATAATTAATTACAAAATAATATTATACTTTTTCTCCACTGGCATTGTTTAGTAGTGATCACAGTCGCGACTTCCAGATTATGGTCTTACTGATAATATTCACACGTCAGATTTTCTTGTTGACTTTATATATTACCAATATATATACATATAAATGGAATACGACTCAAAAGTCTGACCAGACAGTTTTTTTTCATTAATTATTTTTATCTGTATAAACATTTGTGTGTGTGTGTGTGTGTAAATAATATCGAAAAACGCTCATCGTCGTTGCTAGTTTTAAAAACGTATCATAGAAACGGCACTTATAGTGTGCAGTGTGCACAATACACACATCATATATTATTATATGTCATATATACTACATAGTACGTATGTCATATAAAATATATATTTATGTGTGTGTGTGTGTGTGTGTGTGTGTGTGTATTTGCACGATAACGTTTTTGTCAATACTCCTCCACCGCGCACGCTCGACTGGATCGCGATTTGTTCGTCTGGAGTTTGAAAAGTATATTTTTGTCGTTATGAAAACTGAGTAATCTTCTTAATTTTTTTTTTCATCATAACTTGTTTTTGCAGCATATCGTCAGAAAGCATATTTTTATTTCCATCAACGAAATTATATCCTTTCAAGTATTTTATAAGAGTTTCAGAGAGACTCAGAGGGAGAAAACACACACAACCAAAAATTAACAGAAAACAATTGCAACTATTATTGTATTGGTTCGACCTTCGAACTTTCAGAGAATTCGAAATTGATTTCTGTCTGAAATCGCGTGGTTTGACCGATACTTTTGGTAAACATTGTATAATGCGTACATTTTATTACAGGTTTTAAAATAATATACAATAGCGGGGTTCTGTATAAAATGTTTAATTGCACCTGACCCATTCTCATCGAATGAAAGCCATCTTTTTCGTTTCCGTATTATATTATATTGCTGCTCAAAGCCAATCTCGTGCACACAATGCGTTCCGAATTCCGCGGCTGTTAATGTTGTCACATTTTTAATTTCCTACAATTCTTATAATACCATACGACAGTTATTTATTTTTAATAAGTACCACAGGCTTGTTTTTCGAAAAACTCGACTTAAAGGAAGTCGACCGTGAATTGGGACTATACAGGCCTACAAAGCACAATACGACTTGATGCCAATAATATAAATATGGGTATCTATAGTATCTGAAAAACTTCCTTCCGGTGTTGATTTCTTGTGGTGTGTTCGGATTATTCTTCTTATTAAAATATAATATCATTTTTACGCATTGACATGTATTTGAATAGGAAATTTAACTAATATTTTGAACGTGAAATGTTCAATAATTTTATTGTGGAAATACTGCATAATATTTGAGTGTTTCGGAAAAAGAAATTTCATTTTAATGAAGTAATATCAATACAAAATATGTATCAACGATCCCAATAATTCATAGTGTTGCATGACGTCTTGTTGGCTTTTTTGACCATTTGTATTGCTATAACTTTAATTAATATGCATAAAGTATTTACTTGATAAATTAATTTCAATGAACTGATGGCTTAACTTAGATATTAGTTCGACATTAATAATTTGACGACACACGGTTACGATTCGTCTTCAGCGCATAAATATCGCGAAATTTACTTTTTTATTATCATGGTGAAAATCTGTGGAATATTATACTTGCAGTGCAGTATTTACTGTTTATAGTATTTTCGACGAAAACGGTTTTTATTTTTTCTTCGTTATAGTTCAATAGTTTATTTGTATATTCATAACTTACTCACAGTTGTCTGTTACATATTATACACTTTATTTAAATAATGTGATTCATATTTTGCCACCAAATTTATGGGTATTGGCCCAAAAGTCATTAGATGTTATTATTAACATATATGTTATAAGATATGGTAATTAATACGTATTCCCTGCATTGACTAAATTATGAACGATTTATGAAGCAAAACTTAATCCGAAGTTGCACCAACGAATTCAAGATCTATGGATCATTTTATTTACAAACAATTGATTTTCCGTTGGACTTTGATATGAGAGTTATAAAGGCTCAAACTAGCCAAATTAATTGTTTGCAAATGAGAGTAATATTTATTGTATGAAACAGTAAACTATGGCCAGTACATAATCTCGCCCACGTTCTTTGGACAACATAATATTTGGGGATAGAGGTTTAAGAGTTAACGAAACAGTGTAGGTTACAGAGCGAAACGTAAGTAACCACCCAAACCATTAATCAAATGCTTTAAAAATAACTTTTACAAAATAGTATCGGATATTCGTAATGTGTATAACAAATATGACTTTATAACAAATTCAAACCAGATATTGAGTCATTGTATTTTAAGTTTAAACATTTTCCTAACTGAAATATGCCTTGTAGTCATTTTACATTTAATTGGGACGTTTAGAGTGAAAATAAAATAATAAACCTATGTATAAAATATATATGATGGTATTTTCTGCCTCCACCATATGGCATAGACTGAACCAAACTTTCAAATAAATTATCAACTATTATAACATGTTAACAACATTAGTTTTGCTGTGTTGTGGTATCACCCTAAATAAGTTATGAACAAATAATACAAAGCCTAAAACATAATATAGGTAGTCAAATATGGATGAAAATTAAATACAAATTTTACTTGAACCGTAATTATTATTTTAAATTAACAATTTTCAAATGATAAAAAACATTTTTTATGTAAATCTCACACAAATAGTAGGTATATTAAATAATATTTTAATGTATTCTTTCCAGTTGTGCTTCATAATATTTCAACATTGTTGATATATTTTTTTAAATATAAGATGAATGACATTTTATGGAAATCGATATCAAGTGAGTTCTTACGAAAGCTCGATATCCATTTATAAAATATAACAAAAATGTAATTTATATATATATATAAATTTTTATAAAATATGAATTTTAGTTTTTATTTATTTATTCTATTCTAGTAGTGTAAATAATATTTCAAAATAAATAAATTTACTTTTAAAAACACATTCAAAAAAATCTTTTTGAAGTACTTGAGTTCAATTAATTTTATGTTAAAATATATTGCATCTATAATGATACAAATGTAAGTAAGTATGTAAGAAGAACAAATCTTTAATTCGCTCATCAAGTATAGGCACTTTACTGAAAACGCTCATCAAGGAATTGACAATTAATAATGCCAGCAATATGTTTAAACAAAAATATTATATTTTGGGCGTTCCTTTCTATATTATGTCTTAAGTGTAAGGAACGTGATACACAGGGAATCCGTGCCCGATAGATTGAATAATTAATACTGTCATTATATTGGCTATAATTTGTTTTCAGATATAAAATAATAGAAAATGAAGAGCCAGTATGGACCTACAATTTTTTTCACTTAATTAAATTTTAAATATTTGTTTATTTGATCATTATAAAATAATTGAAAATAGAAAATTAACACTTATCAACTGTTTAAAAAATAATTAATTTTATAACTTTTTTTCAAGAGGTAGTTTTCAAATAATATTGTTTCAGAAAACTTAAAAGTAAATCGATTAATATAAAACATTTGTATACTCAGTCATGTTTAAAATCATTTTAAATTACGATTCTTACTCTATATCAGTCGCATAGGATCATAAACACATCAGGTACTCAGGTACTCACGTGTAAGTGGTGTAACATGACGGGTTAAGACGTTAAGTATTCATATGATATTTTTTGGATCTAGCAGAAATAGCTTTTAAACTGTCTTAAAAAAAAGACCAAATCCATCACATAAATGTTAACATATTTATTTTTATTATCACTCATATTGTTCATACTAAATTTATCTAATTCATTTCATTATTATTGCCACCTAATAAAATAATTTTGTTTTAATTTGATATTAATATGATGATAGGATGAATAGAAAAAATCGGGTAAGTAGATATCGCTCTGCTGTACATTAAGTGTCTAGAAGGTCACTGTAATAGATGGTATTAATTTTGAATCCAATGATATAGTATTATTGTATACGAAAAATGATTCTGAGCGGAGAAGGTAAGTCTGTCCTGGATATTTTATATTGTTATTACTTATTATTAATACGGTAGATGGTAGATTGAATTAATATTATTCTTAAATTATCAGTGACGATGGAAAATGATTATAATATATACGTATGTAAAATTTGGCTATTTTGGAACCGAATTACAAGAAAATGACTAAAATCGTTATTGATTGTGTGATGTGTAATGTTTTATACATTTGAACTTAAAATAACTATAAAAAAACTCTTGTTTATGTTTACTTTTAGATTTGTTCGTTACAAAATTAACTTCTTATGTGGAACCTTGTTTTAAATTTTCAATTTTGAGCTATAAAAGTTGAACAATTAATACATTTTTAACTACAAAATAATTTCAATTTGAAACATTTTGGCAAAATTTGAAATTTAAATGATTATAAAAAAAAAAGTGTGTATGTATTTTAATAAAACTTATAATATTTAATATAACTAACCTAACTTATATTTTTTTTCAAATGATATTGTAACAGTATATCAGGAGCTTTGCATTAAATTTGCACGTATTTTGACTCAACAAATACAATTGTATTGACATTTGTAGAAAAAGAAACTTAAAAAATTTAAAATTTCCGTAAACAGCTAAAAACGAGTCAAAATATTTTGAAAATTTAATCAAGTATATGAATTGATGAAATAAACATATTATGGTGTAAATTTTAAGGGACCATGGTTAGGTTTTGAATTACGACAAAATAAAAAAATCGCTACATAAGAAATCAAGTTAATATCCATTGGTATAAAAATTTCAACTTCAAACACTCATGACATTTGTTTTTGATAAAGGTAGACCAACTTATATGGAATCTTTTAAAATTTTTAAATATTAGATATAAATAAAATATGAATTTCTAACTCAAAATAATTTTTAAAATGTTTGTAATTTTTACGAGTCTTGACAAAATTATAAATGTAAATGATCATATTAAATGATTGTGGATTTATTTTCAATTTTTTTTTAATTTTTACTAAAAAAACTTATGAGGAACCTTATACTAATTTTTCAATTTTCTTGAGTATGAGTAAAAACAATTTTATCGACTTAAGTTTAAAAAAAAACTAATAATAATCGAAAATTTCATACACCTATAAATAGTTTAACACAAGTCAAAACTCAAAATGTTTTGAAAATTGTATGTTTTATAGAAAAATGATAGTATAAATATTCATTAAAAATCTCATGTATCTACCGTCATTTATTTTATAGTTACACCAAAAACCATACTTGATCTTTTCGGAACCCGGTATTGCGCGAAAATTCCCGTTTTTCCTTAATATTTCGTTGGTTTCTCCAGCCGATTTTGAAATTATTGAGAAATTTTTATTTTTGACCCCTAAAAGTACCAACTAGATTTATTTTCCTACCATAAAAGTTGCTGTTAAAGAAGATCAAAGCATTTTTACTGCCCCAAAACGTGATGACAAAAAAAAAAAAAAGTTAAAAACTCATCTCCCTCTCAAAATCTAAATTAATAGATAACAAGCTAGTTAGATACAAGTTATTATTCGATTGTTTGGTACACAATTGATAATTTTTTACGGGACAAAAATTAATTATTATCCTAGACAATGTTTACCTGGAGTCCGATTATCCTAGGAAAATTATATCTTCTCCGTGTAAAATAATACAAGGATTATTTTTACCGGGGGTAAAGATTATATACATAGGATATCGTGCTTGGTTTAAAACATGCCTATAGGGTTAGAATATCTCCATAAGATTTGACTATTACACCTAGACTTCAGCCAAAACAGTTGCTGCTGTATATTATACACTTCAGAATTGTATATTCCTATATTATATTTAATCAGTTTTGTTCATAATTTGAGACTACGCATTATCATGTTGCTTTTATTTGCCTGTTCATTGCTGTGATAATTTAATATTTAAAAACAATTTATAAAACAACGCGCACTCGTTATATTAAATTGATAAATTTTATATTCGATTTTCACATAGTAGGTGTGCACTGTACATACTATTTTTATTTTATTTAAAAAAAAATCGTTTGACTATAACCATGAACTAAAAAAGGGTAAATTTCTAACCAAATTTTTAAAATTATTATGCATAAAATATGTGTAGGTACCTAACTATAGGAGGGTAAGTACATCAGTATAATATGGACTAAGATGAAATCATTAAATCGTGTATAACAGTATTATAATATTAAAATACTGGTCATTTGACCACTAGATACTTTGGTTAATTCACGACGATCCAATTAATGAAACTAGAAAATATTTTATGAATATAGAGATGAAATTAGTTTTAATGTTACATTTTCAAAGGAATAATAATTTATTACGACATAGGTATATATTATGATCGTTCGTAGTTGAAATATTTTATTAATATGCACAAGAATAACGCTCATGTAATATTCAAGGAACATATATTATTATTATTTTCGTATCATTATTAAACAATGTTGTACATAGCATAATATTAAATCAAACAAATGGTTTTTTTATGTACCTGATGGGGTCGGGGAAAGAAAATAATGGGTTTCCCGGTTTCGGGATGGTGTTGAAGAGCTCTTGTAGTGACTGAATGATATATTTATGTATAACTATCCTCGTACATAATACTTGTACTCTGTAAAAGTATGATCAGAAAGAAATGCGAAACCCATGTCAATAGGCGACGGCATCTCAACATAAAGGTGGAATTGTTTTTTTTTCCTCCGATTTGAATATACTTAACTTTTTCACAAAACGTACACCCCGAAATATTCTGTCTGTTTATAATACGATATTACTGCCAAACAGTCAATATTCATGGGTTTTATAGTTATATTAGCCTACATAACACACATTTCAAGCTGTTCGAAAGATTTTGTTTTCGAATCAAAACTTTTTCTTATGGTTTATTCGATGAGGGCAAGTACATATTATTACCTATATATTTTGGCAGCGGTGGTATAACGGAATGTATTTCCATTATTATTTATACTTACAAGTCAGAACATTTATTTCTGACTTTTTAATAGAAAATATTAAGTTGAATAAAACGGCACAAGTTTTCTAAAATAATGTTTGAAGGATATTAATTAGAAAATAATACAATTTACGATGACGAACTCCATAGTAAGAAATTAAGTAAATTATACTCGTTTTTTATTTTTCAGAAACTAAAATCAATAAACAAATAACTTATTATCAACAATGTCGAATGGAAACGACAAAATGAAGACGTTTCGGTAATGGCTTCAATAAAATATAAGGAATACTGGGCGTATCGTCGTGAAAAGTCTTAAATATAATAGTTAGCCCCTGGTATACTGGGGAGTACGAAATGTCACTTGAGGAATTCGAGCAGTTGCCAAAAAAATTTAATGTGCGTGACGGAAACGAACAAAACAGGAATAGAAAAAAAGCCAAATAATGGTCGTTGCGGAGTTGGAGACAGTCAAATATGTGTTGTTATCGGCTAAATGTTGATATTGAGTTTTGTTGATAGCTTTTATCACACTATTACAAAACACTTCATTTTTGTCATTACTTTATCACTGAGCTTTGAATATTTTTAAGTTATAACGAATTAACTGTAGGTAACGTGATAAGTGGTAACAATGATGTTTATCAACACCCTAAGAAAAATAACTAATTCCAGAATATAAAAAAATGGGTATTGTCACTTAAGAAAGTAAAAGTACATCACTTTTTCGTATTTTAAACATTTATTTAGTGCCTTATGTATGTCATAATAATTATAGTGAAAATAATAATAAATCTACTGCACCAGTAGAGATGGTATTGTCTCTAAGGAAATACCCAAAACAAAACGCGAATCGGGCGTGCATATCAAATAATGACCATCACATGATAAAATTATTAGCAGATTTGGGACCGCTGATCAATGGAAATAGAAAATAACTCTTACCTATTTTATAATTTTCGATTACAATATTATCAACGGCAAAAAATATAATAATGTGTACGTTACACAAGCTATAGGTAACTTATATTAATTTAAATAATAGTCTTATAGTGGCTTGGTTAGGCGCTGTCGTAATCTCAATCTGCTGAAACGCTCTGAGTGTAAGCACGGTCCGACGTTGCTAGCTCCCGGATGGGAGACCACCCGAGTTTTTAGCAACACATTCTTTCCACACATACACAAATGCGTGTTACAATTCTACCAACGTAAAAACCTACTAAACCCATACAAAAAAATTCCGTACCATCCCACGGATGGCGAGTGTTGTGGAGAGTTCTTCTAATAAAAAAAAAAATAATAAAAATAATAATAAACTTATCACTAGTACCTAAGCTATGATTGTGATTGGTATAGTGTTTGGATAAATTACTTTTGAACTACAACAAAAACATGGTTCGTTTGAAACGCATAAAACACGACGTGTATATTACAGTATTTTCGCGATTAACATACTCAATACTTTTCACCGAGATTTCTCTCGCGTCTAAACTCGTTACGATCACCGATCCCAAAGTTTTATTCGTTTCTTCATGAACATCGAAAAAATTCCACTCTGGGCTTACGTTAAAAAAAGTCCCCGGTCTGTTGGATTTAAGTCTAACGTAATTCCGTTAAAACCATTGGATTACTTAGAGAACTTTGAAATATTTTCTTCTAAGAAAAAAAATAAAAACATTAATGGTTTTTTTTTTAGCAAACCAAAATGAAAACATTATTTTCCAGTGAGTTTTAGTTCTCGGTGGCCCAAAGTTGTCATCGAACAGTTCTTTTGTGAATAATATTGTCATGATAAAAAAGATATGTTTTATTTTTCCATAATATAATTTATTCAGTGAGTGGGTGGACAAATAACGTCACATCCATATATCAACCATATTATGCTTCATAGAACATGATATATGTAGTGTTGCAGAAGATTAAATCCTGAATGGAGTACAATTAATATTATTGTAAGAGATATATATATAATTACAACGTAATATAATATAATATATCAAAAATCGTAATCGTAAGACATTAATATAGGTTCCGGTCTGATCTGTCCACATTGTTTGGTTTAGCTCTATGGTTATGTTAAATATTGAATTTAATTTTACCATTTAATTGTAATGGTACACACATAGTATATTATTTTAAATCAAGAATTGCTCTGAAAAGCGTTTGTGGTTTGTGGCAATATTTTAAATACCTAATAAATATTGTGAGTGTGTTGTCTTGAATATTAGGTTTAAGACTGATATAGGTAAGCTGATAACGACATTTTAAGGTTTCTTATACAGTCATATTTCTCTCATATATGTCAAGATAAATAACTGAATATACTTGACCTATATAAACGGCTATCGGGTAGTCAAACATAGGTACAAGAATGATGCTTTTTTTTACTTTTTAGTTTTTGATAATCAATAACTTAATTATACAAATTATATTTTAATAAACGTGATTCTAATATTCTAATATGCATATCATTTCAAAACACTCGAAATGCTAAACTGTAATTTATATTATTTAAATCGTTAAAGATCAAAATATGTGGAATAATAAATTTACAAATATAAATACAAAATAAAATCTAACTTTAAATCCGTTTATTTAATTGACAGAAAACATAATATCTAACAACTTTAAGCATAATTTTACAAAATATTGGTAACCTACTTAATTATGTGGATTGTTCCTACCCATTAGACCATATTATTTTTTTTTTTAAATAAAAAGTTTATCAAATCTAAAATATTCATCTCACGATATTATGCTTGATACTATACTTTTTTATTTTTACGAGCATCATATTTTTTATCCGGTGCACTAATTGTAAAATATCGTATCAGCTTGATTGTCTCAATTCTCTTTCGGATGGTTTTCTAGGGGGTTTACCCTTAAACCACCAAATAAATTTACGCCATTGATGTTTTTTTTTAAAACTCTATCATTTTTTTTTATCATTTTAGTTTTTGTTTTTTTGCTATATTGGTTTTATATATGTAAATCTACTTGTTCAGGATTAAATAATAAGGTGATCGATTTTCACCATAGTAAAAAACTTTTATTAATAATTAAATAATACACATTTTAAAATATAAAATAATAAATAACATATACATAACTATAGAAGAGAGAGAGATGTAGAATCGACTTCCTATTACTTATTATTTATTTAAGCCATTATACAATTTAATGCTGTACGTAAATACAAATAAAATATTTTAAAGCACAGGATATAATATCTTATGCTGCCGTATATTTTTGAGATATGATTATAACCTATTAGAATATAGGAAGAGATTGTTTGACTTACTCAATAGTCAACAGTGTTACCACTGTTACATATACCTTCATACAAACTCAAGTACCGCGTAACCACCCAACTTGAGAAAATGAGAACTTGAATCCGTACTGGAATTAGTTCATAAGTAATCACTAATCCGTCCTAGTCTTATCCACTCATTTTTGTTTTTCATATGATTATTTGTTGAATTTATTTCTGCTTTCTCTTTGTCTTTTTCTATATTTAATAGATGCAATCTTTGATTGTACATCAAAAAGAAGATAAGCTGGAGACAATTTAGTGACACATGTGTTGTAGGTACAATTGTATTATTCCATCTATTTTTTTAGCAATATTAGACCATGCTTTCGTTTCTCCAATACTAATTTTACATCTAATTCTATTAACTACCTATCGTTTTATTCAATCTTTCATTCAACCCATATTTTTTCCAAAAAAAAATTAATAAATTATTATTATACTCATTACTTATTATCCTGATCGTAATTATTATTTGCATGACCTGCGTTATGTAACTAGTTACTTTAGCCAATATTGATTAGATTATAATTAATATTCATATAGTCTTCGCTATTGGTAAAAAATTATTACAACCATTAATATTCAAATTACAATTTCTGTTTTTATGGACAGCACTTTGAAAGAAATGATTATCATTTGAATAACTTTTATAATTTGCTTTACTTTTGGGATCGTCATTAGTGATTTAATACGATATTTTAGAGTATTTATCTCTTCGGTAAGTATTCTCAAACTAAAAACAATAGTTTCTTTTTTGCTTCTTAATAATTTCACCAAAACACATCTTTCCACATTATCCTTTATCTTGTCTATTGTGTTATTTTCTAAAAGTCCATTTTTTTTCATATACCTCCCAGGCAAAAAGTGCTTGAGGCTCCTCAAGACTTTTCACAAAACTCTCCATCTGCCATCTTCCTATCAAATTTATAGCATAATTCCGTCAGATTTATTATATAATTCTAATGTAATAAGTAATGTAAAGTCAACAAATATCATACCTATTGGCTATTACATCTATTATATTAGACTCTTATCCTCACTACTATCTATATAAATATATGTATCTAAATGTATATATAGATATATATCAATATATATGTATTATATACATCAGCTCATATTACTAATGAAAGAAGTTCAAAATTATTCTAACAGCATTAATTGTAATTATTGTTAAACTGTTTTATGACATCATAAACATTTTAATCATTACCTAATATACAGATTGGACATGGATAAAGTCGTAAAAAAAGATAACACCTCAGGCGTTGCAACATTTATTTCCTAGCTTAGGGTACTGATCTGAGTCTGAAACGCCCAAACAAAATTGAATGAATATAGTGTAAGGGTTTCCGTTTGAAAATGAATAGTTGTTTTTCTCAATATTTTTTACTTGGTATAATAATAAAATGTATATCCGTTGACCGGCTCGTTGTGTATGCAATCACATTACAACAACGCCATGAAGGATGATTTCGAACTCTAACTCATGCTGTCTTGTTCGGTAAACAAAAAAAACCTATTTATATGTACCTACTTTAGATGCATTTTTTTAATAACGAACGACTCCATAAAAAAATGGGATAAATTTACAAAATAATCATATTTATTCGTTGACCACGAAATAAGCGAAATGGAAGTCAGTTCTTTTAACTATACGGCTAATAAGTTGATTGCTCATTCGTGGGAAAACATTTAACCTTTACTGTGTGACGACAGTATTAAATCTTTAATGTCGTGCTTACTTATTGGCAGTGTACAAAGCACGGTTCTTAAAAAAAAATAGACTCCTATTAAGAATGATTTTTTTTATGTATAAAATTATTTACTAATCAATTTCAAATGAGTGGTTTACGAACTACAGTTGTTTAAAGTTTGGACGGAAGAATATGGTTGATGACGTAGAAATAATTGGAGAGATAGAAAAATGTTTTTGCCTGCCCATCTCTGTAAACTTTTAACAACAATAATAGTAATTCAAAATCGACTGTGAGACATCACAAAAAATACATACATAAAAACCTAACTTAACAATAAACTTTGAGAAATAATGTGAATTTCCGTTTAAAAATCGAAAGTTGGTATCGTTACAAAACAAAGATTGGCCCTTTAAGTGGTAATTTTTTTTACAGCGGAAACATGTGGTAGTTATTCGTGCACTCGGACATCGCAAAAGCATGATTTTAAAATGCTATTAAATGAAAAAAAAAATTAATGTATTTATAGTATTCGTAGTAAATTCCTTTGTAAACAGAGTTCCAGTATAGCTGTTCAGTTGTTTTACTTGATGTTTTTTTTCCAGTTTTTATTAGTTCATTCATTGACTTTTAATGGGATATTTTGTTTCTTTGAAAACTTTTTCTATCGCATAGTTGTTTTTCGAGTTATTTTTGATAATGAAAGCTCTTAGCTTTCACCATGGACTAAGATATAATGGACTAGCATCAAAACAGTTTTGGTGGCCCACATATGTCTGGTGTTATGGGACCTAACTGTTACTAGCGCACGTGGTGGTTTTAATTTTGAATCACGTACTAGATAGTTTGGTATATTTAGTCGATATAGGTTAAAATTAAACCACCATCAGTGTAGTTACAATTAAGGTCTTATAACACACGGTATTTACCAGAAATGTGTAAGTCCTACTCTCTACCCCCTCACCGTGACGATGACACTTCATTATATCTTAATCAGTGGTTCTTACAGTTTAATACAAAGGGTATTGTATGATATTTGTTGGAGTTATATATTTTAACATACATTTATTAGAGAGTGGGTCACTTGTTCGAATGACATAATATGAAATTATGTTCAAATGCCGTAGGCTTCAAAAAGTGTAACTCAATATAAAAAGAAAATTAACTTTATTCAATTGCCACCTGGGTCTCAAGTAGAGATTTTTAAATTTTAAACTTAAACTTTTTGTTGAAAATTCATTCTACTGAGTACTCCTGTAAATTTCACACTGTGGTTGTAGTGGTTTAGGAAATTAAAAAAATTCATTAAATCAATGATGATATCCATCCGTTTATCTGAATTTAAAACCATTGTTTACACTGTACAGCTTGATTAAATATAAAAATAATTAATTTATTAGTTTTGACTACATTTATATCTGCATAATAATATGTACCAACGACCTACAAACATTAATTTAATTTTCGGCATTATATTTTAAATTAAATAAAAAAACTTATATATACTACCCATAATTTATTCAGAAAATTTAACTAACTAGTTACCTAAGATAAAAAGTTTAAAAAAATTAACTTTTTAACCTGTAGGTAGCCCACCTTTGTTATTTTTATCATACAATTTATATTAATGGTTTTAAAATATACCCACAGTTAAAATTATTTTTTTTTATATATATATATTTAGTTAATTATTTGAAAACATTTTTTTAAATGCTTGATATTCACATAGATGCAATTAAAAAATAGCTAAACGAAAAGCTTGATCACTATCTCAATATTGTTAGTGACTAGATTATTATTTTATTTATTTAAGATAATTCCATAAACCGTAAAAGTTATTATTTCAAAATGTACATTCAATTAAAACCAAAAACTATGTATGTTAAAAGATAGATAAAATGTGTATTACATGAGTACTGCATAATATAATAATGTATTTATAGAGAATAATGAGAGGCAAATAATATATTTAGTACATACAAATAATTCGTAACTATAATTGTATACTGTATTGTGCTAGTGATTTATTAATTTCTAACCTTTCTGTTTAACTATCTGAGCAATAAAACTGTAAACAATCAATGTGAGACAATGATTGTATTTAATTTGCATGTACAACAGAATTCAATAATAAAGACGACAGTTGTCTTTATTGTTTATGACATTTAAAAGTACACAACAAAATATAGTTATGGCCGTCTTTATAATTAATAATTTATATTGTATGATTTGTTTGTTGAAATAATACATACCTAACTAGTTACCTATAATTATTTGTATCGTTACTGAAAGTACGGAAATGTTTTTCTTGCTGAGATTTTTAAATTTGAATGGGTTTTGTTGGAATATTTGAAAGAAGCGTAGTATATACTATATAATATGATTCCTACTCCTTATCGTTTAACATGTTTATATAAAAAGAAAAAATATATATTTTGAGATAAGCCTTTAGCCACACACATCAGTACCTATAGGTTCTATGACATACTATTTAACAAATTTGTATAAAGTTAAACACAATCATTATAGGCTATATTAGTACATATACTCAGTACCTATATTGAGATTTCTAAATAAGGTTATAGAAAAACGGTTATAAAACTCAATATTGTTCTTAGAAGTCTGGTGTTTGTGGAAAAACTATTCATCTGATTTCTTTCGTACTTGTACTAAAATTTCAAGGAAAAATTGAGGACGTATGAATTTCTTAATAATTAATCATTTGCTTTGCAAATGTTATACATTTTAAATACTAACATATTTGTTCGGGGTTATTTTTAAACTTGTGTTTTGATAAATCGGTGGACCAGCGAGTAGTTAGGTGGACCTAAGAGTATTAAAAGTGCGATCACCAAACATTAAAACGCATGGGTGACTTTACATCCCCTATTATGCTTAGTATTTATAAGGCAATATTACTAATTTTTTTTTTTTCTTGACCACCATTTATGCCGAAGAATAAAGAGTTAAGACGGTTTTACTTGTTTTAGTATTATAGAGGGAAACGGAAAGAAGAAAACTTAATGATTGTGTGAATCCATGACGAATCAAAAACGTTATAATATAAGGTTTATTTGAAGTTTTATCGGAAGAAAGTTCACTAAAATATAATTGCGGTAAATCGTCAGTATGTTTTTGTTTATTATTCAATGTTTGTTATACATTCATATTGTATTAAATTTATCTGCATCAATTTGAGAATTATTTAATAATAGTTTTTTTTTATTCTGAGTAATGCGTGGAATGTATTGGTTTTTTTTTTATATTTTGAAGTCATTTTTAGATAATCGCAATAATTATTTTGTTTGTAATTCGTTTGTACAACTTATTTTAGAATAAGAAGAAACTACAAACAACAATAAAAAATGTATGAAGGTGTAATTGTGATATCGAATTTATGTTAACTTGATTTTTATTGTAGTGATAATTATCATTGCTTGAATTAATTAATTTGATCACATTACTCAAAATTGTTCTGATCCAAAATGTGTGAAGTGGAACGTATGTGCTAGCCCAACACTCACTGTGTCAGGATCCTTTAAGGCTTTTTATACGTTTCGTGTAAGTAACTTTAAAATGCAGAGCTTTAATAATAAGTTTTATACATTATTATAATTGAGTTAAATTTATTATAATGTTCTTTTGTGGTAATTCAACTAACACAGTACAAAACGAGTATAATCAACTCTTGCAGAATTTAATTAAATAATAAAAAATACATATATGATTGTTTTATTTTACTATAACAATGGTGTATCAAGTTTTCTGAAAATTAATTAATAACTCTGTTTGCGTAATGATGAAAGGAATTTCTCTACTAAGAAATTAGAGTGTATCGTGCATGTATATAAATATGCACAACTTTGTTAAATGTTCGTATAAGCTTCAAAAACTTTAGCATATATGTTCTGGCTGTACATACTATTATATGTACCTATATGGTTTAACACGAATGTTGTAATTTCAAAAGCTACAAATTACGGCGATGTTGAATAATATCTATTTTTAATGATTGTCGGTGATATGAAAATAAAATGTGGTGTGTTACATTATTATATTACATCTTTTAAAACGGTTCTAATTATAAAATAAACTAATAATCATGCACCAAATACTAATTAATAATTGCTGTGTGAGTTGAATTTGTTTTTAACTAAAATGTATAGCAACAATGTGCCTACGTATTGTATTTTGAACTGAATATAACTATAATGTAATTGTATGTAGGTATGCATAAATTCACACATTTATTAATATAATCTACTTATTTACCCACTTAGTTTGATGTTGTTTAAAAGTTTAAAACTTAAACTATTTTATTCGATTAGTCTTGTTATTATCCGAAATCATTCATCTGTATATAATTATAATGCAGGGCCAATATGTTGTTTACTACAAAAGTTTTAGTTACATAATATATGTATGTACTTCAATTATTTTGTACTCGATTACGAAACTATAATAACATTACTTTAGTGGTTCTGTGATCGTTTTTTATTATTATGGACGTGGTAGCAGCATAATTTGTGTGTGATACTGTGATGACGTAGGTACCTATTTATGCAAATATTTGTCCCCTAAATGTGTTTTCATTTTCCAATAATTTACATTTTATTTAATGTAGAGCTTTTGTACACAGATATATTTGAATTAATGCTGTGTTTTTTATATTTTCAAGTATACACGGAAAAAATACTTTTTACTAAATTATTAATTATTTTCAAGTTTAGATAATATTGTATATATGAGGAGATTCCCTTGAAAATTTAGCATTATTATTATAGATTGAAGATCGATAGAAATCAGAGAAATTGACATATTGCACATAACGAGTAAAGAATGTCGATAATAATTATTATCATGTCAATATTGTACAACTACCTATACATATTTTTTCTTTTCACAATTTTTCTCTACGCTTTAATTGATGATAGTTTACGTTAGAAGAGCTTATACTAGGTACCCAATGACAGTATTTATTATCTATTTATATTTTAATTTGTATCAGAGTTGTTATAGTACTATTATAGTATATGTATTTACTTTACACGTAAGAATATAAGACATTTTATGAGTAGGTATCCGAAATCATCAATTAAACACAATATAATAGGTACCTTTAAACCTCTAGATACCAAGGTATGAGAACACGTATATTTAAGTTATTATTTAAAACTATTGAAAATTCGTGTCAGCAAAACTAACATCAAAACACTTCTATAATCTAATGTAATCATCGACAAAAAATCATAACACGTATAATGTATACATTGTGTACTTTGAAGTAGGTACACAATCCTCTTCGCACTCGGTGACATAAAAGTGTCCAATATACATTTTAATATATCAGAAGTTCAAAGTTGGACATGAATTCGTTAGTAAACTTTTTTCTGGTCATATAAGGGTTACGGTGAGCCCTCTAAGACCCATTCAACCTTTATGTAAATATCTTCTTGCAGAATGATGATCGGTATAGCGTCAATATTCAGAAGTAAGAACTTTGTCAAAGTTAATGACGGTGGTTCAAAGAAACCGGGATGTAACGAAAATTCTATTTTCAGGTCGTTCACAAATATCACGCACTTAGAACTATGAAATATATATGAATGATCCGTCTCACTAGCAAACGATGAAACGACGGTCGGACATAAAATAGTTTGGTATAATTTCCAAAACAACATGTTTAACAAAACGAAGTTTATTAATTATTACATTTTATAAAACTAACATCAAGTATGGTTTATATTGTATTATTATATAGAAGTGTGCAAATGAATAGCCATTTTATTAACATAAAATATGTAAATATTAGAACTAATTTATAAAGAACATATTTGGAATGAATTTATCTTCATCATTATGATAAGAATTTATTGTAGACTGTGCAATACGATGTAAAAAATTGTTGTTTTTTTTATATAAATAAAATCGATAAATTTTGCTGAAAAAACGTATTTAAAATACGAATACGGTGTTATTTATAATAGTTTTACAATTTCAGTGTGGATAAAAATCAAACTAAAAGTATAAATAAAAAAAATGTCATAGTAACTGATAACACATTATTGTGCAATATTCAAAAAACAAAAATAATTCATGTTGCATCTATTTATCTACTAATACAATAATAATTAATAAATGATAATTATTTAATCAAGATAAATTATTACCCAATAATTTTAGGCACTTTGATTTAATTGCACACTATCTTTGATTTTTTATTCCTATTGTACCGGAATCAACACAACAAATAATTATTCTTTACAATATTGTAATAATGGATAATTTGTTTAGTAATTTACAAAGGTATTTTTTTGTTTTTATAACACGTACCATAAGATCAATACAATGGTTGTGCTTTTAAAGATAGTGTTTTGATTTGTATATACAACGATGCATTGTTTATTCGCACGACTGGCGACATTGGTAACGTATAAACAAGGCTCAAGAGATAAATCTAGAACGTGTTATATTCAAGTAAAAGCCACAAGACAATACCGTTTTATTTTATCTAATCCTTTTAACGCTTTTACCAATCTGGTGAAAATGTCGAGTAGTTCTAAAATAATGAAAGGACTATATTACTTTAATGGAAAGTGTATAGTACCTGTTTGGCTGTATAAGGTAAAGGTATACGATACAAAAAATAAAATGAAACTGTACTCCAAATACTAAATATCATTGACCCCCACCAAATATATATTACTTATAAATTATAACCTAACCTATATAGGTATACCTTATATGACTAACCTAATCTATAATACGGATCGACCGTGATTTTTTTGGAGAGTTAGTTTTCCACATGCACTATATTTAACTTAAAAATGAATTGTACAAAATCGTAGACATAATGATGATGTTGTTCGTAATTTTGTGTCAACTCATCTACTCATACTACTTTATATTGAGCACCTACTATATTATTTAGTCAGCAATAGGTACTATAAATTATACCATTGAGTATATTATATCATTTTTAATATACTAATTACATTTTATAATAATAATTCTACAGTTTGTGGATATACTATTTGCTTGTGATTTTAAGATTTAACGCATGATTATAAATTATTTTATTGTACTTTTTGAACTTATATGCCACCACACAAACTTGTTCAGTGGGGATCATAATCTTCTTAAATAAATAAAACAAAAGTTTTCCCATGTAGAGCCACCCCCATAAACTGAAGTCAAATGCGACACCGATTATGTGAATAGTCGTAAACGTGTATCCACATGATCGCTTGCACTATACCCACCAATGTAATATAATAATATGGTATCATAGTATAAGAAGGAGTTCGATTTCGATGGAATCATCAGCATTTTCTTAGACCACTAGGTATAGTCCGTAATTAATAATTTAGTTGGTTTATTGTGTATAAAATGTGAACAATGCATGCTTATAATATTAAATCACGTGTTGTTACATGCATAATATATAGATGTATAGAACATTATATTTAGTTATAATATAATAATAAAATACAGCAGTTCCATAATAATAATAATACTGTGCATTGAGTATACGTATAATACAAGTATACTATTTATACTCAATGGTAATACCTAGTCCGAATTGCGGAAACGACGGAACAAAAGATAAATGGATTAATATTATGGTTAAGGTCATTTTTAAATCTCTAATAACATACAATACACACATAATACATACTCACACGCACAAGCACAAATATGATTATTAATATTATGCAATTCCCTTTGTTTATAGGACAGAAACAGCTTAAACAATTGATATAGAGAAAACGGGCGAATAACAAATGACTGGGGTGCCAATAAGGGATCTTTGCCGGTACGTTTTTATGTTCAGGACCCCTAGCGTGTCCTTGGTTTGCGGCGGTCGGCGGATATAAGGTAAATTAACATTTTGATTACGTATACACGCACAAGTTGTGGTGCATTGTAAGTGCCGTTGACAGGAAACCATTTCCTATCGAAAATCGTCCGGTTGTATAACCGAATACTATTTGCATAAAACTCGTTTTCGTACGGGGTAATCTATTTCTCGACAACTAATTAAATAATAACGTAATAATAATAAAAATAGTAATAATTAGGACGTAGCCAGAATTTCATTTTTATTTTTTGGGGTGGATATCAATAAAAAAAAAAAAGTTCTGCATAAAATATTGCATATTTATACTCGAACGCAATTATTATGTGGTTTAGTAGTTTGGTTCTTTTTTTTTTTAATTATTTATAATAAGGTACTCCTAGCTTACGCTATCTGTACCAAGAGATGAAGCATGAAGTACATTTTGACGTATTAAGTGCGATAATTAAATTACAATTTTACGTTAGATGATAACAGTAGTTAGACCTAATTTAGGTTTGAGTCATGCGGGTGACCTCGCTTGAGACGGTGCTGTGGAGGTGATCTGATGTTGATGCAGTAGTGCATTTGAGTTGATGGATTCTAAAAAGCTCACAGCCGAGAGCTTGATGTAGTCTTGAAGAAGTTTGGTTCTTATATAGGTGTATTTATGTGAGTGCAAGTGTTAACTAACTCTATGGTGTTTTTAATTATTTAATTATTAGGTTAGTAAAAAAAATCACAAATACATTTTTTTTCACGGGGGAGGAGGTGTCCGGAAGCCCTGAACGCCACCCTTTCAGATACTTCCCTGATAATAGTAATAACGTATACGTTAATAAATACTTATTGCCACTATTTCCATATATGATATTTATTTTTATTTCAACCACTTCGATCAACTGGACTAAATAATTAATGTACCCAATAACGGAGATGGAGCTCTTTGCTAGCTGCGATATACGAGTATATAACACTGTATAGAGTTTATTAATGACTAATGACAACAAGCAACAGAAATATGCATATCTCAGTTATGGAGGTGTTGATATATTTTATACACACAAGGACATTTTCACGATCATATTATATGCATAACTCTTTGACAAAATGAGTAATGCTCAAGAAAATAGAACGAAAGAGAATGGTATGAGAAAAGTCCATAAATTTACCCACCACGGAACACAAAAAAATAACTTCATCCCGAACAAATCTGATTTGTATGATTAAAATATAGTATTATGTTTTTTCCTAGTTCTCCGGTCATCGGAGTGATCCGATCCCGGTGTAACACCATTTAATCACTATGATTTAACCGACAACCTTTATTCCGTGTTTGACTTGTATGCTCAGTACTCTCGACAATGGTGTAACACTTTATTATCCGAAACCTCGAGGATTTCAATCCTACTTTGCACAGCATCCTTTCCCTCAATAGAAAGTAGGTATTGTATCGAATCCATTGGGTTAAAAGGTTTCCATGAAGTATAAAACGCAACGAGGTTCAAAATCGGGTACTGTATAGGTGTCAACCAATATGCTGTATTAACTGGAGGTGTATTTATTATATTATATTCAATTGACAACCTGGTAATAGAATTGTATAAATGGTACAACAAACGTCACCAAAAATCAACAATGCACCTCAACAATATTCTCTGTATTCTATATTCATTCAAATATGTAGAAGTATTTATGACTAGGCACCTAAACAAACAATATTTTGGTAGGTATCTAAAAAAGGTAAGGTATATAATAATTTTAATATTTTTTGTCAACTAAATATGACGCCAAAATACCAAATAGTTATAAATTATAATTGTCTATAGGTATACCTTTATTTTCCTTATACAATGTCGTGCTTGGAACCACTTAGAATATGACAATGTTATTTAAACATTCACAAAAGATTTGGGAACAGAGAGAATACATTTTTTAAAGACGTATAGGTACCCACAATTTTTGTTCTATAACTTAAAGAAACAAATAAATAAGCTTTAAATGTATTTTTTGTAAATGAATGTAACTCTATAAGTCATAATTCACCTGTAAAGCGTAATCGTGGGAAATATAAATATCAAGAATCACGCTAATAATATTATCTTAATTTATGTTAAGCAATGACATAAGAACAAAAAAAACTATATTCTAAATTTAAAAAAATATATTAAAATCATGCTTACAAATATTTCAAAAATTAATACAAACATTATTATTATATGACATGTTTGTTCCTATATTATTTTTTACTTTCTTGATTTTCAATCACTTCACTGTACTTCTCCTAGCTAATTTAAATCCAACAAAATCCGCTCTTCGGTTTCAGAAATCTATCCCACTAAATGAAAATGAAAATGATTTTTTTTTTTGCGGGGCGGTTCACTCCTAAGTTTTTCTGGAATCTAAATATCGGAAAGTATTTATATTAGGTACACTATTCGTCATAAAGTTTAATGAATGGGTGATTTAATCAAAAAAACAAGTGAAATGACTTCAATACTTCTTAATGTCAAACCAGTTATATTCAACGGCATTTCAACCTACTTTATTCTATTACAATTTAATATCGTCTCAATAAATTTATTTGCAATTAATAATTTTCTTAAAGTACAATTTTGGTTCAATCATATCGCAATAAAATATACATACAGTCATTTCTAAAAATTAAAAACCAATAAATTTTAAACGTTGATCTCTGACTTGGTAACCGTTTTGTATTAGCTATACCTACTGAGTTAAATGTAAGTACAGAATCCTGAATAGATAACTAGAATACCTCGTATAACGTATGTAACAAAAACAATTTAGTGCCTACAGATAAATCTAATAACTAGCCGATTGAATGACAATTGTATAATATAGATACAATCGCGGTTAAGCTTAATAGTTTCAGTTTAGATTATGCAGATCTTCTTAAGAAGAACAGTTCTCAACAAATGAAAAACAATAAGCATGTTTTTCAAAAACACTTTATTAAAACCACATAACATTATTAAAATATAGTACAACATAACAAACTTACTGCTGTAAGTCTTCACCAGAACAAACCACAAACAGCTAGGTACCTATCGTTGCTTTTATTTAAATGGGTGTATGATATTTTATACACTTTTGCTATCTCAGCGTTTATAGGTAACCTTACATTATGCTTTAAACTTAGTACATAATATTGTATACTGTGTATGTGTTTTCAAATTAATAATAACTGTAAACACAATCCATATTTATGTAACAATTTGTATTCACTCTTCTCTGTCATAGTGGCGTATTGACAACCTAATGTTTTGTATTTGATTTTTTTCCAACTCCAAAATTATGTTTTCTAACAAACTATTAACTAAATAAGTACGTGAAATAATATAGAAAATGCTAGAAGTTATAAAATCATAAAAAAACGATTTTATATGAAAGAGTTTTATCTATGCTAGGCGTGAATTTGAGAGAAAAAACGAATATTACAATGATATTATCCTCTTAATAATCTTTGTCCTTTTGTGTTTGATATAGATATTGAGTTTAAATTAGGGCTTACGATTTCCTACGGGTATTTGAAATACACGGGTACACGGGTAGACGTGTATTTAAGTACACGTGTATTTAACCGTTTATTTAATATTACACGTGTATTTAGTATTACACGTGTATTTAATATTTCACGTGTATTTAATATAACACGTGTATTTAATATAACACGTGTATTTAATATTACACGTGTATTTAATATAACACGTGTTTTTAATGATCTATAATAATTTATAATGTATAACAATTTATAAATGTTAATAAATTTAGGATATAGAAAAAAAAAATTTAACAGTTGTACACAGGCGTACACTATAGTATACACTATAGTGTACACAGGCGTACACTATAGTATACACTATAGTTAGTTCAATGGTCAAGGACGTCGTTGCAGATTATACTTATATTATATTATGCTCTTGCTCTGTGTGTGCAATAATTATTACGAAGATTATATCTATACAAAAGTGCATTATTTCGCTGCTTATCAATTATATCATATAACAATATAAAAGACATGGATAGCTGAGCCCGTAACAAATATTAAAACGCCTAATAAATAATATATGAAAAGTAAATAATGGGAATAACAAAAATAATAATTGATAAACTCTTAGTTTATTAAATAATATATACTCCAAAGTCCAAATTAAACGATAACATATTATATTATGTTTGCCGCCGTCTCTCAGTCTCAAGTGTCACCTCTCAACCTCAACGTATTTTAACCTCTAAAATGTCTAAATCTAAATTAAAAAGTTGGGTATGGCAGTATGCCAAACGTATTAGAGACAAAGGTTATTGTAATATGTGTGATGAAGATGATGTCAACGAATTTTCATGTACTGGTGGAACTACGGGATCATTAGGTCGACATTTAAAATTAGTGCATAATTTGAAGCCAACAAATTGTCAGTCATTAAGGTACGTTTATTTGTTTTAATTTTTGTTACTGAGTAAGATACGTGATACCATATAGGTTGTTGGTCCACGGTCATACCACAGAATAGTTTTATCATTGATTTTCATTTGACAATGTATATATAAAAAATTATAATTTGAATATTTTTTTCTGATTTTTTGGTAACATTATAAACTGTTTACATAAAACATGGCATTAAATTTTGTTAGAATGGTAACCAATTTAAACCAATTAATTCGAAAAATTATGTAATTTGTGATTTAAGTTCATCAACTTCAAGTTCATCGACCTGCACCTCTACATTACCTTTACCTTCATCTTCCGATTTCGCAGAAAATGATGACTCTGATGGCATAAGTGAAGTGGAAGGTCCAGTTAACTCAAATGTTGAACATAAGTCACCAGTTAGTCGAAAACGCAAAAGACCTAATGTATTGAAAGTTCAAAAATCTAAATTTGCGTGCAGTAACGAACGAAGAGAACTGATTCATGAATCATTAGCAAAATTAATATCAATGAATCAACTACCAATTTCATTTTGTTCGAGCATAGGATTCAAAAATTTTATGGCTGTCGTTGAGCCCAATTATAAAGTTTGTAAGCAAGAAGCAATGAAAGCTAGAATAAATAGATTAAAAAAGTTAGTTGAAACAAAAATAAGGGAAAATCTACATCAGACAAAAAGTATCGTTTGTACAACTGACGGCTGGTCTTCGTTATCTCAGGATTCATATATTACCGTAACTGCTCATACAATTGATTTACATTGGAACGTTAGCTCTTATACCCTTAGCACGCATGAAATGGAAGAACGCCATACAGCTGAGAATCTAGCAATTCAATTGGGAAATACATTTAATGAATGGGAAGTTAACAGTAAAGTCATAGCTGTTGTCACCGACAATGCTAGGAACATTGTTAATGCCATTTCTTTAATATCTAGCGATACAAACATTAGCAGTGTAACATGTGCTATGTGCAGCTCATTCACTTCAACTTGCTATCAACCATTCGCTAAGGCAAGATAATATTCAATTATTGATTGAAAAATGTAGTAAACTTGTTTCTCATTTTAAACATTCAAATATAGCGAAACGATCATTAGAAATGAAACAAGAACAGCTTGGTATGGCAAAAACGGCTTTGATTCAATACTGTAAGACACGTTGGAATTCCACCTTCATGATGTTAGAACGTCTATACCTTAATCGATCTACATTAGCTAACGTCATAGCTGATCGAGCTATTACAAGTGCAACTATGGCACAAAAGTTTGAAATTACAGAGAGCCAATGGGCTAGGGTAGAATTTCTTATCAAAAAACTCAAACCACTACAAATAATAACGCAACTATTTTGTGATGAAAAGCATTCTCCCGTTTCAATGGTCAGACCATTACTACAAAAAGTAATAGAAAAACATTTATCAATAAATGACACTGAAGATGATATTGAAATATATTTCAAGCAATCACTTATAACACAAATAAAAACCCGTTTTAATCTCGAATGGACATCCTCAAGTACTGTAAGCCTAAGTCAAATATCTTCTTTACTCGATCCAAGGTATAAGGACTTAGAACATGAGTCACTTGATTCAAGAGATGATATTCGAAAAGAGTTGCAAAATATACTTGAAACTAATTATCCACAGGTTTCAGTTACGGAACATTCAAAAAATTCACATACAAGTGCCATGGAGTTCCTATACGGTGACGAAATGATCGATATAAATGATCCAAAAACACAATTACAAGGTTATCTGGCTGAACCTCAACTAAGATTTGATTTGGATCCTTTTGAGTGGTGGAATACAAGAACAATCAAGTATCCAATCATTTCCAAATGTGCGAAGAAATATCTCACAATACCAGCTACATCAGTCAGCTCTGAAAGATGTTTTTCAACTGCCGGAAATATTGTTACACCAAAAAGGAGCTGCTTACTACCAGAAAATGTAAACACGTTAGTTTTTTTGTATCAAAATAGACATTTAATTGATTAATATATTTATAACCTTATACAAATTATTATAATTATTGTTTATTATTATTTGTTTTGTTGTTAATGTTTTTTGT
>NW_019104409.1:0-60700 GCF_001856785.1 Myzus persicae
ACCTGGATATTCCGTTGTCGTTTGTGCTATAAGCGTATTTGTTTGTGTGGCGAGCTCGGGAACAAAAAATATGCCCCTACTTTACCCGGGTTGCAAATTGTCTATGATAATAAATTTTGATTTTGAGACTAAAAAGTAAAATATGTAAGCCCCAAAAGAATAGGTTATCAAACTTACGTATACTCTTCGTATATCGACTGTTCGGGGAATATGTAGCTGCAAGGACATAATCTTGAGTGCAGACGCCATATTGAGGAACTTCTTTCTTCATCTAAACCCGAACTGAAAAAATCGAGATTTTTTATAAAAATTACTTGAGTAAAATGAAATATGTAAGCAAATGTTTATTGTTGCCTTACACATTTCTCTTTTGTTCAATGAAATTATTAAAATTGTGAATCGTCTCCGACGAGTGACGACGATCGGCTTTTGCCATAGATGGATAGATGATAAATATAATATAATATGTTGGTATCAGTTTTCGAGTTTTTTGAATTCTTTGGTCTTTGGATGGCACGATACATTTTTTAGTTCAGATTCCGAAACATAATATTATTCGGAGTGTTTAAATCTAAACAATTCAGAACACGGAACTCTAGGCCATTTGGATGGGGATATCCCGAGTGCGTCCCGTTTTTAATTTTTACCTTTTTCATAGTCCCAGTGCGTCCGCCGTTTTATCGACAAATTATATTACAGTGCCCGAGTGCGTCCTCGGTCCACAGTTGCTATAGGTATCTATTTAAGATATTTGAACACTGGAAACGGTGGGAAATTAATTTTAATTAATCTATTTGGCTTACCATTATTAAATCAAGTAGATTCAGAAAACTATATTATTGAAGATTTTATATTTATAATGCCAAAACATCAAAAACTTAACGAATTTATGGATAATATAATAGAAAATTATACAGATTCTGGAGTAAAATTTCTTATTTCCATGTGGGCTAAAATGAATAGAAGTTCTGAAAGGACAACAAATGCTTGTGAAAGCATTCATTCCAAGTACAACTCGTTATTTTATACACATTTTTGGAAATATTAAAAAAAATTCAAATCGATACTAAAATAGCAATCCGAACGGCCACACAAACAACAAAAAAAACCAAAACAAAGTACGTGCAAGAAAATATTATACATCGAAGACAATATAAAACAATTTAATAATAATGAAATAACAAGATTCGATTTTTTCAAAAGAATAGCATTTAAACACCAGCTTATATAAATATATAATAATAACAAAAAACGTTTAAATAAATTGTACGCTAACATAAACTTAACCGTGTAAGCTAGTTCTAATAATTATAATAAAAATAATATTTTTGGGGTGTAAGGCAGTTCACCTCCACGTGGTGCACCCTGGGTATTTCTAAATGAACTGGACGCATTCGGGCTATGTAAAAAATATGACCTTTTTTTTTGGGACGCACTCGGATGATACCTTATTATGGACGCACTAGGAACATTAAAAAATGTACATTTCGGGACGCACTCGGGAAACTCCCATTTGGATACACTACTGTCGTCTGTCGTGAGTCCACTTTTTTGTCCGGCATCTCACAATATTGTTTTTAGTCTTAACGGTTAAACTATAACTTAATATAAAACTCTAGAAGTGCCGAGACATGAAAAATATTCAAAATTAGGCTTTGAAATTTACAGAAGTAATAAAAAAATGGATACTTTAATTTAATCGTGAATATAATATTCTCTCTGGGCTCAGCATTAATATTTTATTAAACAATATTATTCTATAATAGTATGCAGTATTTGCTAAAAAATTGTGTGATTATATTTTACTACTACAGTATAGTGTAATAAATAATGTAATATTTATACAGCCGTGTAGGTACCTAACTGAGGCTCTCACATAAAGGTAAGTGATGGGGAAAAAACCTTATAACCAAGGTTCGGGACTTATAGCAGTTGCATACTTTTTTTATTTATTGTAAAATGTAGCAGAGTGCGAAATAAATTCATACCAAATCTAAAATTTGAATGTGCATATTTTGCATAGTTCATACATTTTACCGGAAATCGCTTATTTGTAGGTTATTGTGCTTAATTTGCATATTTTGGAAAAATTTTCGAAATTTCAACTTTACAAATTTCACCTCATCTAAAAAAGAAAATAGTAATGCAGCTTACTCGCAGTCTTATGTACCTATTTGCTATATACAACTCACAACTCCTTATAATTTTCGTGGTTTGAAAGTGTGCCATCTGCCGTTGAAAAACGACTGTGTTTCAACTGTGCTACGTCGAAAACTATACCAAGTCTAACAATAATTTTAAAATCATCATTCAGCAATCTCAATGATATGGAGTTTAGTTTGAAAGAATACAGTGAAGTAAAAAAACTAAATGCACAGAACTAAACTGTTTGGGATTTTTAAATGTAACTAGAATTCTAGTAAATCATTTATTTATTGAAACAGATTAAATTACTGAATATCAAGAGTACGCATTGGCTGACTTGCAGTGTAGTCTGGCAATTGACAATAACTGGTATTGTCTATAATTCTTTCAAAATAATATAATATTTAATTAATTGTTTTAAATAATTTTTAGATATATATTACCCAGTGAAAGAGTGGTGAAACCGATGTTGGAATTTCTAAAGACAAGAACTCAACCAAAAAAATTTAAGGAGGATACACCTGAACTTTCTTTTTTTAAGTATTATTTAAAGTATTTAAAATTAAATGATAAAAATCAACGTCAATTCAAAAAATTATATTAAATACCATTGATCAACTTCTCGACATCCAAGAAACGTCGTATGAAACGCCAAGATACAATAATGCACCACGTTCTAATATTATACCTCATTTATCATTTAAATGCAAATCATTAACCGCAGCAATTTAATGCAATTCAGTACATTGCGAGTTCTCTAGATTTCTCCTCGTCGGATAGTTCAAGTTCTTATATTTTGCATTAATACAGTTGATTTTTCAGTATAATTAATTATCATTTTTATATTGTTAAAAATTAAGTATAATTAAGTATAACCTTATTAAGCGTTAACTTATTTTATTATAATAGTATTATAACAATACAAAGTAATATGTTCAAGAGAATTCGCAAGTCTAAAAGAATTATTTTTATACTATCTGCTATATTTTAAATTCTGAGTGGAGCGAAAAAATAAAAACGTAAAAAAGTTGTACAGGTGGGTACCGCTCTGCTGTTCAGTAGTTGTCAAGCATGTCGATGTAATGGATATGTTATAATTTAATTCAATGATAAATCATTGTATAGGATAAACGAATTTTTTTTTTAAAACACATCATTGTAAAATCAATACATTATTTCGCTATGCTCCGCTCAGAATCTAATATCTAATTATTTAGAGTTTGTTATTAACTTACCTCAATGTCACCAATTATTTCTCTTCTGGAGTGATACTTCTTCTGAAATTAGTATCAGGTTTTCGAATTTCATCGTTAAGTATTTCTAGAATATAATCAAACGTGTCGGTACTCATTCGTGTCAAATTTCTAAATTTATATTCGTAATTTCGAAGTTCATGAATAAAACATTTAATTGTATTATTTTCAGTTTGTTTCAAGTTCAAAGGATGAACCCAAAGTTTTTTTTTATTTTCTTCCTGTTCAATTTCTTTAAAAGAAACCATAAAATAGGAATAGCAACGTCCTCCTCGTCGGACGAAATTTTGACGACTACTTGATATACTTTGATTTGACTAACTATGTTTTATCTAGTGAGCGACAACAATGCGTTATTATGACTAAAGCAAAATGACTAAATATGACTTACATTTCTTCGGTCAATTTTGCTTTACCAGTGTGCGGTCACCTTAATTGGTGTTATTTACTTACATATTCTATTCAAAATACATTTTTAAAAGAAACTTTTAGAGAGGGGAAAATGGTAAAAGTAGGTAAACCTAAATTTTAAAATGTGTTGGTACTCATATTATCGGTCTTCCGATACGTTTCTAAGTCAGTAGTGTACTACCTATAAAAAAATGTATGACAATAGGCATATCGAAATTCATAAATCTGATAATAAGTATAATACAATATTCGAAATACAATATTAAACCGGTAGTAAGTCATATTATGATATTTATAATATAAAAATTAATCAATAACCATGCTTTTTATAAAAAAATGTTGAAGAGGTATAAGAGTTACACAAGTAACTGCAAGTGTACTGTACGATGGGTGTTGGATTGATTGTAGGTGGATGAAGTCTTCTTCCATTGAAGTCACAATGAATTCAGCGTTTTATCAACTCACTTTTTTAAATTTGCTAACATTTTTTTTGACGTAAGTACCACAAACTTATAGGTTTTTTTATAATAAACTAACTAACACAAAATTTAGTTTTATTAATTTATCAATTTATTGTGAAGTTTAAAGTAATACAAAGTATGTTAGTTAGGTGTTTAAATATTAATAACAAAAAAAAAAAAAAGCATACAGTCTTAATACATAATATTATATAAAAAAATTATGCATTATGAAATAAATCGATGTTATTCGTACAATATCTGAATAGAATTATTATCATAGATAAATATAAACTATATAAATCATATTATCAAGATATCAAAATATCTGCAATAACTCTTTGGATAAATTATCCGGTAATCTAAAATATAAAAGTAAAAACAGTTTTGAATGATATTAATTTTTTTTTAACACGAATATAGAGGAGAATCCCCAATATTAGACATGCGCCTAAATTGGACCACCTCAATTATACCCAGTTGTTAAACATAAATAAAAATTAAAACATTTTTACTCGTGTATTTATTTAATCCCGTTGTCATGGGATTTATCATATATTATTACCAGTATGGAGACTAAAATATTGTAACTTAATTTTCCCAGATGAAAAATCGTCCCGTACTGAGTATTTGGATTAAATGGCTATTGGCTACAGACTGGGCTGAAGTCACTAGATTCAATACTTTAACCAGTGTAGTATGGAGGTTATTAATGTTTTTTACGTTTATTGGAAGATAAATGCATTATGTTGAACCATGAACCTCTTTAAATAGTCTATAGCTTTTAAGACTATGCATTTGCCATTTATTACCTAGGTGGCTAGGTAGGTACTTGTGTTTTTGTGTATATTTCATAAACATTTTTTTCTATTATTGTGTAAAAAGTCAAATTATACAATTCATTAACACTGCACCTATAGTTATTGCGTATACGTCTGAGGTCACCGTACGATCTTGTTATACCGACGTGTATCGTTACACTCAATTTGTTCCTTAAGAATGTTGAATGTTTATGAAATACGCACATGTATGAATGCGGAGTCATACAAGCTATACAATTTATTGAGAGTCATGGTTCAAAATATTGCATATATTTTCCAAAAACATGACTAGTCCATGTTCTATAAGTGTTCAAATAGCAATTCCAGTGACTGCAACGCAGCCTGTGGCCGTTTAATCTTGTAGGATTTGGTCTCCATACTCAATTTATCATGGCTCTTATTTCAGCTTTCTCTCTAACTTCACTAGTGCTTAACTCGGTTATATTAAAAAAGAATGAAAAATTTTCATTTACCAAATCATATGACATTTTTCTTTTTCTCAACTCAGTAAGAAAGGACTCCATGATCATAATATAAGTGTTAATTTTAAATGATTCTTTAGAATTTAAATCAACTTTGTTAGAGGACTGTGTGAGTGAAAGTGAGCTCTTTCAGCCCTCGGCTTAGAATCTAAATCTAACTATGCCAGACTGCTCTTCACATGCTTAGATATTATTTAAGTGCAGTTAAATATAATAATATCTGGAATATTCTTGAATATTCAAAGTGGTCCAATCTAGGCAAGTCTCCCCTAATTAAAGAAATAATTATTAATACTTAATGCGTAGGTTTATTAATGAATCATTAAATCTTACACAAAATGTCAAATTTATTTAATGTAATCAGATTAATTATAATTACATTCATAATTCATTGCAGTATTTTATATATCTGTTCACGTATTCTGAAATAATATAAGTACATTAGCTTCAGTAGGTACCTATTTATTGTGACTTTGTTAGCGTAACGTTTTGTGTATAGTTGCAAAGTAATAGCCAATAGGTATACATGGATTATAAGCGTTTTACAATTTAAACATTTATTGTATCAAAAAATAATATTTTAAACAATAAATATTATATAACATTGACAACAATTAACTACTCACCAGAATCGCCAGCTAAGAAATACAATAAAATATAATTAAAATACTTAATACTAATGTCTAACTGTCCCTCATCAATTTTCACGTGTCAAAGAATCACCATGCTAATTGCTAAGTTTAATAATTTAGTAGATTGTTTTAACATAAAGTATACATAATAACTCGATTTATCGACTCTGTCGTTATACCTAATATAATATAATTGTTAACGATGCCCGATAATCTGATAACTAATATAGTGATTCAATTTACACATTGTAAAATAACATAATTATTTTCGTAATTCCATCACCATTATATTCCCCCCGGTTGGGAACCGCTGATATAGAGTAAGCGAATAAAAAGTATACTATTTAATCATCAAACTATAAAATCAATATTCACTGTAGTCGCCGGACTACCTACTGGTGAAAAACTGAAAACCCATAAACACATTAAATAGATAATTACCANATCACCATTATATTCCCCCCGGTTGGGAACCGCTGATATAGAGTAAGCGAATAAAAAGTATACTATTTAATCATCAAACTATAAAATCAATATTCACTGTAGTCGCCGGACTACCTACTGGTGAAAAACTGAAAACCCATAAACACATTAAATAGATAATTACAATAATAATAATATCAACTTTGACATGAACCTTTTAACTATAAATAATGAACATATACTTACTCCAATCTCCAACTAACTTCTCCAAATTTTATGCAGCTTTATACCCTAAATTATAATACTTAAGTTATTGTAAAAATTCCTGATTTCAGCCCATACAAGGAATGCATACGATCATTAAATTTGAGGGGCATGCAAGTAGGTATGGCACCTAATATTATACGTCAATGAATTTATTATTATTGACCTTAAAAGGCAAACTATATTGTTGTTAAAAAAACCAAAGGAAGAAGACACTGAAAGTTGACATAAATATAAACCTCTTACGTAACTTTAGACGAAAATGTCTTTAACCCTCTGCTAGGCAAACAATCCAAATTAAACCTTAATAATAAACTATTAATACATATATTACGTGCACATAATATAGAATAAAAATGTATAAGATTTAGGGCTAAGTGCGCTCCCTAATCAAAATTATACCTTTTTCAGTTTTTCAATGCATACATACATTTGTATAAAGTGTAAGTGTTTTAAGTGAAAACTTCTCTCTGTAGTGACTTGAGATTCTTAGACATTACTAACCAAATTTGGAAAAGGACTTTGCAAAAAACATACCAATTCGTTTATAAATGCTAACCTTACTTATCAATCTTCAAAAATCGGAACTCAAAAAAGTTCATTATCTGCAGCTATAGGGAGAAGAAAAACACCGTTTATACCGAACTGTTTAAACACATTGTTTATGAATACGTCATAACTAATACGTTGACGTTACATATTTTTGGCGTCTTAAACAAAATGGTGTTGAAGTGCAAGACAAAAAATAACTGTATTGCGTACAGGCAGGACATGATGATGACGTACATTTCCCCAAGCCCCCCATTTCGATTTTTTAACTTTTTCCAATGCCAATATTTAGTGCTCCATTCCTGTCAATTCCTGCCGCAAAACCTGGAATTCCAGCTCAAAAAACGCCCCCGCAATAAACAAAAAACTGTGGGTGGGGCTAGGGAAACGGGAAACGGTTGGGGAAATGTACGTATGATGATGGTTGTTCTGCTGGACAACTAATCCGTAAATAATATATCTTGGCAAGCAATAGTGAGATGGAACCTATACTATGGGATATGACGTGGTACACTGCTCACTGCTACAAATACCTATATACTGTCCTGACGTCCTGTGTGTCCTTTCATGCTGCATTTTTTTAGAACAACAAACGTGGTTAAAGGTTTTCATAGAACTTACAATTTGCAATTCTATAAGTATCACCCACATACTGTATACACTTGATGATTATCATTTTACAAGAAACTCAGACTGAAACGATGATGGAAATCCGGTCAATTGAGACTAACAGCCATTAAAATATGAGCTTTATTGAAACTTGAAAGGCAAAAAAATATTTCAATCGTAATGGCTTACAACGAATATTAAAGAAATAACAATTCTGATTTGTATATTAATTTTTTATTGTTCTATGACATAATGTACTTGATCTGAAGTATAATACAAACATGCTTGAACTAATTGAACACATTTATAGTGAATGGTAGATGGTTTTTTAAAATTAGAGTACAAAAAATCTAAAAATGAAAATAAAAAACCTAAACAATCAATATTTACCTTACGTTGTATCAATAAATCTACAATTTCATTGAATTTGGATAAAGTCGTTTTTGGAATACTCAGGTGGTTATCGCCATTCTCGTCTTTCATAAGCAGTGGATCATTGCTGAAAAATATACAATTGCCTATACAATATAATAAGTAAAATCGATACATATTATATTTGTAATTTGTATGAAACTTCGTTTTAATGAGATTTAATTGTTGTTTGTTAAGATATAGGTAAATATGAATCACGTGTTCTATGTAAATATTGTAAAGTGAAATTAAAATTGAGAACTTCAATGTTTGTGTTGAGCACGGTCGCACGGGGCGAACATTATATTATACCTGGTTATTTCTATGTTCTATCATGATACGTACAGACATACTAAAATTAAAAATACATAAGATAGGTAGGTAGCTTAATGTATTATAATATACCTAATAAATAATTTATCGAGTTCCAGTGGTGCATAGATTGGCCAATCGTTCACACACGCCTGGCACTGACATTGGAATTGGTATTGATCAAATAAATGTATACTGCGTTCTTTTTTGTCGTGTGACATAAATTTGACGCCATAATCAGTGAATAGCTATAATATAAATTATAATAATGCTATAATATTATATAGTAGTAGGTAAATTATTATAATTATTTGAAAACAACCCGTGTAGGTACAGATTAATTGATTATATGATTAATTGATATTATGTTTTACTTGAGATCCTTTTGAAATCGGTTTTATTGCTCGAGTCACTTCTACACCATTATACGTTTGAACAATCACATTTGGATCGCACGAATGATTGATCAAACTGTACGCAGAGCATAGGACAAGCGCGACGGAATCATAAGTCGCTGGTCGATTCGAGACGACATTGTTACTGCTCTTGCCGATGTATTTGGAAAGCTCTACGGACGCGTACGAGTTCAAGTTGGCTATACACAGCAAATGAACCAAAGATGCACCAACAGTGCCCAGCAAATTTGACGGTATATCATAATATTCATTTAACGACAACAGAGACACCATCATTGACGCAGTGCAATGCATGAAAAATAAATTGGATACGGTCCTTTTGGTCTCGTTTCCATCAAGTGCATAGACCGAGTGAAAAGTATTGTCCATAAAGCAATTATTGGTGCTTTCGTCAAAACTAAAGTTTGGTTCGTTATACTTTCGTACCATAGAGCAGTAATGTTCGATGCCCATTACATTTATAAGTTGAACAAAACAACGTAAAGCCAGATCGTGAGTGGGTTCAACAGTTGGGTCCGCTTTGAGAGGATAGACTAATGAACATACTATACCGTGGTAACTGGTGTGGGCTTTGCGCAGACACGTCTCATCACAGTAGACGACCTATTAAGAGTAAAACATTTTTTCACAGGCATTAAAAACTTGTATAATTTAAAATGTATTAAATATCGATTTACATGTGAACATTTGGAACACGGTATGGCCGATAAACATCGTTTGAAACAATAATCGCAGTTGAAAATCCACATACTATTTTTAAATACACCAGCAGTAGGCTCTTCGACAATGAGTATTTCACCTGAAAACAGTCGACTTGAATTCGTTACAACCATTCAACTATTTGTATAGTTTTTAATAATAAACCCGCGCCCCACGGGCCACATGGGCCATTGGATGGTCATTTTTAGTATAGGTTTGTAACTGTTGGGGAGGGTACGGTTGGTTTGAAACAAGTGTATGTGTGGCAAGGATTTGTCACTAAGAACCCGGGCGGTCACGGTCACCCATCCGGGAATTAATTGCACCGGCCGGTGCTGACACTCAGATCACGTTTTGTGTCTGAAGCCAGACACCGTGCCGCATCATCAATAAATGTGCCTAAGTTTCATCAATTATTTTATATGTTTACCTATAAACACTTATTTTGTCGCACAAAACTTATAAGTTATAACTACTCATCGATTATTGTATATATTTACAGATTGTGTAATGATGAAATAAAGAATAATATGGGGATAATACGGGATAGCATAATATGCGGGTTTGACGACCACTGCTTAATAGGTCTGTTTATTAATTATTTGCTAATAATATTTTTATCTTGAGTATTTTGTAGGAATAAAATTCGGAGAAGTGTATAAATTCATTGTGTATTTTTAGATTAGGTACCTATTTGTAACTTAGTCTAATTATTATTCGAACAATAATTCACATTTCAGAGTATCTTGCAGTTTCAAATTCTTAAAAGTTATAAGACCATTTATTTGTTGTGTTCACGGTAATCTCTACACGCGATAACTGTGATTTTCTTTAAACTAATTTTTCGGTATAGCAATGTTGTAATCTATTCGAAACCGTATAAATAAAAATTAAATTTGAAAAATGTATGTATACAATTATTATAAATGATTAATAAAATCTACAGAATTCAGCAATTTTGTCGTGTTGAAAAATATGTTATATATATACCTATTTATCTATGTATACTTGTACAACAGAAATCATTATAAACTATAAACTAGTATGAAGTATATGAATCTTACCAGGCTTAATATTTTTTGATGCGAATAATCCTCTTCCCATTTCTTTTGAATTTTGTATTTCAACACATTCCGATAAACCAGAATTTTTAACGAATTTAAGTTTTGTGAAACTTTCATATTTTATTTTATTTTTCTTTGTTTTTTCTTCTACTAATTCACAATTTTTTACAAATCCCGATATTCTAGTTTTTATTTTTTCTTTGGTGGCAAATGTTAAATGTGTATTACTATTTAAATGTAATAAACAGTTCTAAAAACAAATATATATTAATAATATGAATATTTAATAGATATAATATATGCTTAATTGAAATATTTATTATAATCAAAATTATCAAGGATGTAAAAACTAATAATAAATTCGGATTTTAGATTTTGAGCGGAGGAATGAATGTATTGATTTTACAATGATATGTGTTTTTTATTATTATTTTTTATTTTTGTATCTGTCACCACGGGTTGGATCAGTAAAAGTACTTCAATTTAAAGGTCAATTTACTTTAATAGCAACTTTCCTGGTATTAGTGTGAATCTAGTTAGTGTATCCGGGAGGTCAGAATTTAAAATTCAAAATAGTTTTCAAAGGTGGCAGGAAAAACAATCAAACAAATTAAGAAAAACAAGAATTTTCATGCAAACTCAGTTTTAGAAATCGAATTTTGGTTTTTAGTGCACCTCTAAAAAAACTGACCATAGATACATGATATTTTCACTGATGTTTGTGGTAGCATTTTCTATACTCAATAAAATTTCAAAATATGTTGACTCATGATGAATTATTTATAGGCATATGAAATTTTTGATTATGATTTTCAATTAACGTGAATAAAAAAATGTTAATTGGGTAAAAATATAATACAAGATTACTCATAATAAGTTGTTAGTGAAAATTAAAAAAAAAATTGAGCTGTCCGCAATAACTTTTTATGAGCGTCTGAATTTCAACTTTCAATACTCGACAATTACATCGAGTTGTATTAAATTGTATACGTAAATTTAAGGGACATAACGCATTTACATATTAACACAAAGAATAACAATTTTAGTAATTTTGCTGTAATTCGGTTCCAAAATAGCCCAATTTTTCAGAAGTGTATAAAATATTTTTCCAGCATCACTGATAATTTAATAATAATGTTAATTTAACTTATCGGCTACGGCTACCGTATTAATGATAGTAATAACTAATAACAATATAAAATATCCTAGACAGTAGACTGACATACCGTCTCCGCTCAGAATAGTTTTTCGTATACAATGATATTATATCATTGAATTCAAATTTAATGCTATCCACTACGGCGACCTTGTAGACACCTAATATACAGCAGAGCGACATCAACTTACCCGCTTTAAAAAAAAAAAAATTACTAAAAAGTTTTATAAATATTTTATGAAAATATAATGTATAAAAACGAATGTTTGTTTGTTTGTCCTCTACCAACTGAAAAACTATTGGACCGTTTTCAATAAAAATTATATCAAACATTTTTTTGAGATTCTTGGAGGGTTTTTAGCTTTGTGTATGAATCTATCCGTCGCAGTGAACCCCAAACTTAAATTATCTGAGTAAAGGTTAAATTTTAAAATTTCCCTAGAAGTCTCTGTAAGCACTTAATCTGGCGCTACGCCTATACACCAGGATGTTCAGGGTTGGAGTAAAAATGTAAAATCAAGTGCAAGACGTCTATTCGCGTTATTTAAATTATATTAATGACAAAAATTAAATAAAAAATGTTACGTACCGAATACAATTCTAATGCAAGAGACGTATGATTCATCTGACGGAAACAATTTCCTTTTCTTTCAAATAACTTGTAATTATTCTGCAATGGATACCTTTTGGATTTAAATGCTTGATCAATATCTTTTAAACTATGTTCATACTCTCCTAAATAATATAAAGCTGCAGATCTATTTGCCACTGACAATGCAAAATTAAGAGAGTCAGTTTCTGCAGTCATTATACTTTGAGTATACATTTTTAGCGATTCCTCGTAGTTTTTAATTTTAAAGGCTTCATTGCCACGCGATCTATATTGATCAGATGTATCATTATTTTTGTTTGCTGTGGTACAATCCATATTTATGAATACTCCTAGTTTTTTGAGGTTTTTTTTCAGCCGTTTTCTCCATCGCCGATGACCCTGTGATAGTCTTATATAACCATCACACTTTGTAGGTAACCAACTATATTCTTTTAGTAATCCATGTACGTACAGAAATTGATCGTTAGTGTTCTTCTTGTCAGCAAATGTCGAATAAACATCTTCAGCTACGTCCATTTCTTCGAAGTGTTCTGTGTACACGTATTCAGCAATTGGCATCTTATAGTGAGACATTATATTAATTTCTGAGTAAATGAAATACTAAATTATTAGAATATTCGAACTGTATTATGTATTTTTTTAAATGTCCCTAATACACTTATTACAACATTTTACATAGGTACTTCAGTCTTCAGTAAAACTTAGAAATATTATAATTCCCGCAAGGTTAGGTTAGCACTTTAGCAGCGTATTAAACTATGTTTAAAATTAAAATACTCACGGTTGTTAGCTACTATACATAATTTATAATAAAAATACTAATACGGAACTAAATATTTTTATATTTAACACAATAGTAGAGGTAGGTTGTAGGTACTGCAGAGTAACGTGTCTTAACTTCTACGCTGCAGTATTATATTATAGGTACATATAAATTATAATAATTAAGTATTGTCCACCACTCTACCGACAATCGACTACTTCATTAATATTACCTACTGGATTTATTTTGCGTTTAATTCCTACCACCTGCAAAGCTATTAGAACGACTAAAAACATCGAATAATATAATAATATATCTTATACGTCTATGGTCTATGGTCTATATACAATATAACATTGTATTTACCTATAGTCCTATAAGCAAAGTACTGAGAACGTAAGTAGGTACATAATATTATTAGGTTGTCATTATATACGTACACAGTATGGGCCATGGGGTATGTCGTATAATGTGGTATGTACGAAGTACCTACGATCATAATGATTTCTGGTTAGTGAGTACCTACCTACTGAGTCTAGGTATGAAGTCCTACCTACTTTCACTTTGGTAGTTCTGTGTATAATTAATTTTCAATTAGCATAAATGCTTAATATTCTACTTATACAGCTATAATAGATGTATTATAGTAATAGTAACTATCTATATATTTGACTGTCAACTAAAGCAGTAGGAGCCAGGAGGCATCTTATTTGATTACACCAAACTACAAAAATTCGATATAGGTACCTACTACCTACACATAATTATTTATTTAAGTTATACATAACATTTAATATTTATAAACAATATTTACATACATAATGGATTTGTTTAGAAGCAATGAAAAATAATATAATTAGGGTATCGTATTTATAAGTGTGTAACACTAGAATTGCTAGCAGAATTTATTTTTAAATTTCTAATCGTTTTTATACCTATAGTGGCTAGTTACAGAAGTACCATTGATTATAAATTTATAAGTATTATATTTTCATATTTGTGGATTTTTTTATATATTCAGGTTATTTGTTTAAGAATTGCGTATTCATTTTCATTATTTTTGAGAATTCTTACTCAAAACCAGTTTTCGTCAATACCTATTTGGTTTTTTGGCGTGACTTAAAAAAATTATAATCATAGATAGTTTAAATTTTCATCAGTTGCCAATTTTTATTTGCAATTTTTCATATTTTTCAGTTTTTTTTTTGATAAAAATGTTTTCGTTCGGTCCAAAAATTGAAAATTTAACACAAGATTCCTTTTAAGTTGTTATAATAGAAGCTAAAAATATATTAAAAATACATAGGCACTGATTTTTTTATTTTATAGATAATAATGTATGAAGTGTTCAAATTTTATAGCTAAGGATTGAAAACGTAGAAGGTTTCTCATAAGTGATACATACATCATACTGTCACCAAAAAATATATAAACACAGTGTTAATTTCAAATGTCAAGTTCATAAATTTATTATTTTTGGGAAATAGTAATGAGTGAGTCGTAAATGGCTTTTATAGAGGTACCTTTATTATAAAATAAAAAAAAGGTTTTAAATATTATGTTTAAAATGTTCAATATTAATTATTTTACTGTTAAATAGGTACCTATATAGTGGTGTACAAAAAAAACCTAGAGCTTTATGGTATTGATGAAGGGGAGGGGGCTAAAACCCTTGACGTTTTTTAAAAAAAACATCCTTGGTAATTCAATAAACTTTTTGGAAAACTAACTTATTTTTTATTAAGCATCACACGGAGGCCAGTTTGGTATTTAGATAATTGAATCTGCTTGACCCTTGCAAATTTATTAAAACAGTTCAGGGACACCAAGAGCACATTTGAACACACACCCTTTGACCTATATTATTATATTTTACTAAACAAAACGGAATTTTCAAAATATTAATGTTAACCTAATGCCTATTTATGCTTTGATCCTCTAAGCCCGAACCTATTCATATATGTAACTACCGGTCTATGCTAAGACAGTCAACTATTGACTAATTGATATACCTAAATAGATAATTTAAAATAAATAATTATTATGTAGTATTATGAGAAATAATTTTAACCTATCGTATTTCTTTCTAAATAATTAAATTAATTGTAAAATAAATTATTAATATCAACATAGGTACTGAGTAATAAATGCTGTCAGGACTGTCTTTATTCATAATCGTTTTTCATATACTATGATTTATTGAATTCAAATTTCACACATCTATTACCATTAGTCACCTAGATATTCATAATAGCAATGTACACTTGACACCTAAAAAATAGTATACAGAAAACTGCAGAGTGAGTTCCTGGTTGTTTTTATTTTTCATTAATAATTAATAGATTATTAAGTCAAGTTTTTAAAATTTAATTTTACAAACAATACATTGATATTAGGTAATTAATATTATTTAAATATCTATGTCCTATGGAGTAAAAAGTTTTGATTATTTTAGTTTACATACAGGTTACAGCAGGGGTACAAGCCACCAACATATATTAAACATATAACCTATAGCCAACATCCTACCTATATATTTGAAATTTGAGCATAAGGTTATTCATATTTTTTAAATATAGGTAGATGATGTCGGTATTGAAGCAATACAGTTTGATGGTTGTATAGTTATTGTATGAAAGTATTGGCTTGTAATTTTCACTCCATAGATTAATACAGCGGTTCCCAACCTCTTTAGCTGTGAGGACCACCAATTTTGAAAAATAATCTTTGAGGCCCACAAATAGCTCACCTATATACGAATGCATATATATAATATATATATATATATATACGTATGTATAAACAAACGTTAGTTCTTAGAACTAAAAAGAATTATAAAATTAATTGTTTATCATGAAATTAAACATATATTATTAACTTAATCACAAGTCAAACAATTCGATGTGATTTTTGACATTTCTTGTCCTTCGTGAGGAGTCAATATCGGGATGAAAACTGGATGGTTTTAGAATTAAATCAATTTCAACGTTCAGTTTATTCCTGTATTTAGCGTTAATTATACACTAATTTGACACTATAGAGTGTAAGTAATATTGATAAATATTATTAGGTATATTCTAAAAACATATAATAATATTATTTTAAATATATATTTAATATTAAATATTATATATTTATATGGTTTACGACCCAGTACCACGCTGATCTCGGCCCACAAGTGGGCCGCGGCCCATGGGTTGGGAACCGCTGGATTAATAGATTAAATGTAAGGAAGGTTTAATACTACCTATATATATGATTAATATATTTTAAGTTTGAATTATATCACCCATCTTAATATAATAACTGTGAGCTTATAAACAATTGTAGTATACTGTTGCTTAATCTGTTTCAGTTTTAATCAAAATTTTAATATTCTGACTTCTGTTTTAATTTTTTATTTTTTTCAACTAAATTGGTGATAACTGATAAGCGTTGATGCTAACATATATTATAACATTTTATTTTTAAACTATAGTTAGGCTGTTAGATTATTTATGTCTTAACTAATTTTATAATTAATAATACTAATCTAATTTTTTTCTTTTCTTTAAAGAAATCTGATCAAATATTTCTAACTCATCCCTGATATGCCTACGTTATATACAAAATAAAACAATATTAGTATATCATATTATTTTATCAATAGTTGAGTAAATAAACATCTTCAACTACATCCATTATTAAATTTGCTCATAAACAAAGACAGAGATAATAAAATAACTATTCAAATATATTTATTATTATTTATTATACCCATATTTTTTTTTTAACAAATAAAACACAAAACAATAATTTTCTAATTATTAATTTATAAACAAGATAACAAAATAATTTAATAGATAATTAAAATCTTATTAGTTATAACAGCCAATTTGAACTATAAAATTTGAAAAAAAAAAAAAATAATAATAAATCAACTTCCCATTATAAATTTATTATTCTACATATTCTTTGGTAAACAAAATATAAAGGCTAATTCATAATGAACACAGTTTTAGTTTTGCTATAAATCATTTAATTTTTAAATAAATGCATTATCTATAACATATTATATTGTATCATTAAAAGTTGAGATTTAAATGTGAAAAAAATTGGTTTCAGCAGGACGGCATCACACACGGCTACCACAAGGGGGATGGGGAGAGTAGAACCTGAAGTACAAGGGCCTATTGAAATGATTTCTAATTTTTGAAATTTTAATATGTATTCTCTTTTATATTAAAAAATATTTTATTTAAATATATGATAATATTTTATCAAAATGACTATGACATATTATTATAATAGTAATTTTGATATTTTAAGCTGTGGGTTAATCATAGTATTCTAGAAATTATCATATATGGGATACATGTACCTATGTGTGTTGTATTTTATTATTGGAAGTTTATTAAAGGGCCTGCAAAAACATTTAATACAGGGGCTCAACAATTGTTGAGTGAGGGGGGGGGGGCATGGACCGCCATCTGTCATACTCATACACACAAAGCGATAATTGCTTTACTATATGAAAAGTTTCATGGCAGATCCCATTCCCACTACGATGATCAGAACTAAACACCAAGAACTGGCAACTTAATCCTATGTAACACTTTTCTTTGGGGCTTCATTAAATTGTAGGTTTATGAAAACAAATCTTGATCTTTTAACTTGATTAAGAATTTTTCCAACTTCTAGTTACTTCAGTTACTACTGGTCCAGCAAGTAAATAGGACAATATAACCAATAAAGTGTTTCACACTTAGTCCTCAACTTATAGTGAAACAAAATATATAATATATTTAAAAAAAAAATAAAATCGATTAATACCAAATTTAAAAATTGAGTTATTTATGAAACACCCTTTACATTGGTATGCTAGTAATGTAGATATATTTAGTTTAAATTATAATTAAAATAAAATTAATATTTTTATTTACATAATGTATAAAACTTTATTAAAAATGATAGAATATCATTGCCAACTTGGATCATAATTTTGCCATTCTTTAATAGGTGTTAAATACACTCTCCTATTATCATATGTGAAACTAATTATGCCTTTGTATGCAGTTCTCGGTACACCGCTTTTGAAATCATCCATTAGGCCAAATAGTTTCATTAATGATTTCAAGTTATTCTTTGTGTAATAAATGATTCTCACAGGATCACTATGGCTAATTTGCTTATTTTTGAGTTCATTAATACTGACAAGTGGTGCTCTATATACCATTTCCACAAAATTGGTATCATATTCATCTTTTAATAAGTAAGTTAAATTTAATTTGGTAAAATCAACTGGTAATTCATTCAAGTATATATATTTTAGATGTTTTTCATAAAAAAGACCATTGCTAACACCTATTTTTCCAAATGTTTTTGTTCTGGATAGCTCCGGTCTTATACATGATCTGCCTTTTCTTTGATCAGGATGTCTCATCCAATCGTCCCAATAACTATGGGGCCATTTATGCATTAGTTCTATCCATATTTTACGTGTTAACATCCATCCAAGTCCGGGAAAAAAATCTGACCGATATAAAAGCTTTGGATCATTTCTATCAATCAAAGCAAATTTTCCATTGTCATTCCAAGCAGAAACACACCATAAAGTTTCATCTTTTTGAAGAATTGGTAATGTAGCTTTAAAATACTCATAGAAATCTGGAGCTACATCAAAGTCATCTTCAACAATTATCGCAGTTCCATAATTATATGTGTTGAAAACTTGATTAAGTGCCCATTTATAGTGTCTTGATATTTTGAAATAACCACTAAATTTTTTCTCTTTAGATGGTACTTTAATTTCTTTTTGATCAGGTTGATGTATATGGATTAATTCTCTGCCAAAACTTTTTATAACTTGTGATGTTCTTTCGTGAATACAGTCTTGAGACACAATAATAGGAAAATCATCTTTTGATTTGCGATATTTTAGTAATTTATTTATGCACCTTGATATAGATGGACGATTACAAGCAATTACTACAATAGCAACACTTGATGAATTGGACGAATTGGGTTTATTAAATTGATAACTATCTTCGTGGCTTGAATAATTTAACTGTTTAATGTTTTCACGTATTAAATTGTGTGTTTCTACTTCAATTTTCAAACGCAATTCAAAATCATCCAAATTTTCATCAAGATAATTATTGGGTTTAGCAATAAAATTATCGTTGAGTATAAAATGATTGATACCAAGCCATACAAATATACTGAACAAGACTAATGCTACAAGCCGATTTTTTTTCATAGTAGCATATAATAACTAAATAGTGGATTTTAATTTAATTGTCAATAGTGTTTGTGCCATAACATTCAAAATCATGTTTCAATGATGATTTTCCAGCTACTTGAATTTTAATAAAAATATAGTGTTTTCTTGTTAAAATATAGGTACTTGAAATCTGCAAAAAAATATATTTTACTAAACATTTTCAACAATGTAGTCAATTAAAAATACTTTATGAAGGTGTATACCAAGATTTAACAATTTTACATTTAATAAGTAACGATTTAGCAATACACTAGTATGCCATACAATTATAAAAACATTATTTATAATATAAGTAAAATATATTTTTAATAAAATTAAAGGGTGATCAAAAATGCATGTTCCAAAAATAGGATACATAAAATAATGATAAATAATATTAAATAAAGGTATATAAGATCATAGAACTAGTTTCTTTGCCGAGTGTTAATATTAATTTATTTAGATAGCTCATTTTATTATATTTTATGATGTTCGTACCCACAATTAAAAATAATCTTGAAAACAAACTTAAACAGAAACAAAAATTGATTAAATATTACTTTGAGTGGGATATGATTAAACTATTCTCATTTTATAAAATGCATTAAGAGGGTGTAAATATAATTATTAAAATAAATTCAATGATTTTATTGATGAATGCGTATATAAGCTTAATGACATTTAATTTTATTGGTAGCAACAATGATGAAATAAATAAGCAAAATGACATATAAAAGTATACAAATTTGATAATTAATTATACCAATTAGTAAGTTAGGTTAACCTAACCTATTTAATAAGTTCATATGTACAATATATAAAAAATATAACATACAATATTAAGCTATCATAAATATATTATGGTAGGTACATATTGAAGTGCATGCTACAATTCATATTATATTAGGCAGTTGGAAATACAAAAACACAAATTGTATACTTACATCAGTCCAAATGTGAATATTGATTAAAAGATTGTTGTCATAATTGCACAATAAAGTATATATTAATGTAGACCTTGATGTATCTATATATCTTGCAACTTAACACATAGAAACCTGTAAATAAATTATTTTATTACTAAAATATTAATCATGAAAAATTAAAAACTTATGTTGTTGACTTATAACCACATGTACTCTACTTTAGGTAAAGCTAGTATGCAGATGCAAAATTATATATAATGTGACAAATCAGAGATAATTTAATAGATGTTTTTCATGAAATTAAAGAAAGTAGGCCCAGAAAAGAAGAATGTTTGGTTATAATTGCATCCAAAATTCAATTTAAATTCTGAAGGTTTAGATAAGCATAAGACATGATTTGTAAATGAGTAATTTAGAATTTTACATACAATAAATTAAGATAAAGAATATTCCTTAAAGTGTGATGAGAGCATTGTATAATTAGAAATAACCATTAGACATATTATACATATTTATACGTACAACTAATGAATGATACTTATCTCAAAATAGTCCAAGATAACTGAGATTGACAATTAAATGTAATTAACTATTTAATGACTATAAGTAAGGATTAAACACCTAAAAAATCTTTATCAAATAATAAGTACCTAGTATTTAAAAATAAAAGTTGTTAAATGTTATTTTTTGACTAAGCAAAACTACAAAAATTATAAATAAAAGTCAATAGATAATCACCATAGTGAGAACATCAGAAAAATATGTTTTTGATACTTGAAGATGATTAGAAGATCTTAATATTGGTATAAGGAAAATTGTACTGTTTAAATATAGGCAGTATGCTATAATTAAGTGATTATAAATTAATTATGATTACAACTTGGTAGAGGCCATATTGAGAAATCTAGGAGCAAGAATAGTAAGTATTAAGTATATATTTAATTGAATTATTGCAAAAGTAGTGAACGTGCAGGAGATTGACGAGTTGTGACAACAATAAATAAAGAAATTATAAATAGAGAGAAATACTCGAAATGAGAAAATTAATTCGAGAGTTGACGGTAAATAAACATACCTAGGTCCTAGGGATAAAGGATTTCACGTATTCGCCACTACAAAATCCAACCGTCGAATCATGTAGGAGAGCTTCATATTATCGGCTCGGCGAACACGTATCCGTAACGTTATAACATGGTGCGATGTAAATGTGTGCAGAAACAGTTGTAGTTCCACTATGTTCTGGGTAAAGCGTACAACGGCGGACGTGGTGCTCGGTAGTTGGCCAACAAAACAGTTGGTGTACATTAATTTTAACCTGTACGGTTACAACGCACGTACAGGACAGGAAACGGGTGTACCGAAAAAAAAATAGTAATTAACACCAAACAAATGACTAAAATAACGATCAACTATAATATTAATAATATTATGTATCGTGGACTTCATTTATTAGCCCGTACGATCCGGACGTTATCACAACATTACTAATTATTATTATCAATGTATCGGCCTACTAATGAATATTATTATTGTTATTATTTGGATTATAATATATATACACAGCGTGATAACAGATGATAAGCAGTGATCCTCACGGCGGCCACAGAACTTTGATGGTGATGTGTTTCTCGACCGTCGGTGAATCGTTGGTGGTGGTTGCCGGTTTGCGCACCAGCCTGCAGTGTTGCAGTCTCCTCGCGGTCTTTGCACCAACTTCGAAAATACCGCGACCAAACGAACCAGTTAACCTGAGTCGACTTTACGGTCTCCAACGCGACCGTGGTTCTGTTTACTCCGACTCCTCTCGGTCGCCGGTCCGGCAATTCAGATTTCAGAATTCAGTTTTCCCGCGACCTTCGCATGGTGCATTTGGGTTGTGCTTTTGCGTGTATTCAGTGCGCTGCTCCTCATGCATGTCTTCGTCGCTTCGACGTCCCGTTCGTCAATATCATAACATTTTAATATTATATATCGTTACGACACACGCGACATATTATGATCATGGTCGATTTTTACATTTACCTTGTAACGCTGGTGTTCGCCATCGAGATCTCTGCTCAAAAGGATTTGCAAAAGGATACTATTCGTTTGGAATGCAACGAAAAATGTCATTTACAGGTAAAATAAATTGTCCGTCTTAACCTGGACATTTTTCAATTTTAAATAAAATATATTTAATATTTATAGATTAGTTGGTATATACTGGTTAGTATAATATTTTTGTACACACAAAATGTTACAAATAAGCGATAATTATTGCTCAGAAACGATAATTATTGCGCGTCAGCATTAAACAAATCTATAAATAAACCTATTTTTTCTTTTTCCTAACAATTTTGATTTAAATATACGCACTACCTATTGGCTATTTGTCATATCATATGCAATTATGTTAGGTAATCTTTAATAATAATATGAGATAATTTTATTTATTTTCTAAAGTGTAAGTGCTAAAAATATTTAATTTATTTAAATTAAAAATATTATTTATACTATAAGAACTCCCAACTTGTTATTGTTTTGTTAAATAAAATTGCGATAAGAGTTTAAAGTAATTTTAACTCTTTAGAATAATATCATGTTTTTTAATCTTAAAGAATCGCCAGTCAGAATAATAGACGTTTTTAATAATTAGTGAAATTGTATTCAACTCTGTAAACTATTGATGTAGCTACCTACACATTTAATTAAAAAATAATTTGATTACATTTGGTTGGTTACAAATTGTAATTACCTACCTAATTCTATTTTAAACCTAGTAGGTACTACTTTTTAGTTTTTATTGATAACTACCAAAGTGTGAAATTATTTATGCTCAAAATGACAAAATAAATACTGTAGATAGATGTTGGATTCTAAATAATTTCGTATTATAATTTTCAAATTTTAACATTTTTTTATGATTTATAATCCGACATACCATTTTTTAATTAGTTATCGTGGTTTAGGTATAATTAGTAGATAAATAAATAAATAAATAAATTAATTAATATGGATAATTAATATTCAACTTTTGGGTATATTGAGTGTATTCATCGGTAGGTATTTCGTATTAATACTAATTAGGTAGTTGTCTTTAAATTAAATATATTTGTACGGTAATATCTACCTGTATTTAGTTTATGGTTGTACTAATAATATATTTTCTTCCAAATTCTGACTTGGTCGATATCTAAGACACAAAACTAATTACTTATTTCAATTTTGATTAAAAAAGTGCAAGACGCTTTATTTATTCTATTTTTCTTAACTGAAAATGAATGGGTTCACACCCGTTTTTGTGTCTTACTCATAATCATTAGAAAATATAAGTATTAATTAAAAATCTGAAGAATTGACGAAATAGTTTAGTAATGTTTTTGAATTTTGTACCGTTCTATGTCTTAAATATGTTTTTATATACCTATTTGTATACGTTTTTGGTTTATACTACAAATAATTAATAAGTAGGTTATAAATTATGTAATATTTCTAATAATGGATATATTCCCGAAAAAAATAACATTGAACGTGAGGATCATATTTTTTGATTTCTGGATTGAGAGATTGAATTTATCATAACGTTTTAGAATAATTTTGGCTAGAAATAAATCATTGCGTAGAAAATATTAAGGTAATTTATTTACGGTTTTGTATATTAAATATCCGATTAAATATTTAAATATTCATTTGATGTTAGGTATATTTTATATCTAGAAATAATTGGTCCATATTGGTATATTTGCCCATTGGTGTAAAATTGAAAAGTTAAAAATGATATAGGTATTAAGGTCAGGTAATGAAGGAAGAATGTTTTTTTTAACATTCATAAATGTAGATAAGATACTAATATTTGTTTACAACTAATGAGTAAAATTAATAATTAATAAATCTTTAATGCGTGTAAATGAAATTATTGTTGTTTTACCGTTATTCTAAATAAATAATTGATCGCTATTTACTACGATAAGCGGACCACTAATATAATCAGAATTTAGAGTTTAATATTGTACTACTATGGTAGGTAATATTGGATTCCACTTTGATAATAGGTATTATATTATGTTTTATCTTTTGTCAATAATATTCTGTTAATAATATTAACTTATGCTCAAATTATTAATTTATTAGTTAAAATATTATTCGAACCGAAAAAATTTAAAGTAGGTATAAACTTACACATTTGAAATCGTATTAATCATACCTCGTTGTTACTAAATGTAATAGGTATTGTAAGTCATTTTATTTTATTGATATTTACATCAAAATTATTAATTAGTAAAGACTTATTTAACTTTTTTCTAATATTATTATGGTTTATATTATGGTTTGGAAAATTGGAAGTACCTAATTAGTTTTTACTTCGTAAATTATGTACAAATAATTTTTGTATTCATTGCCTAAACAACAATAGGAATAGATATTTCCATGTGTAACCTGCATATTTTTTAGATTAAACGGAACACATGATGGCTCCTGTAATTAAAATTAATGGTTTGAACTTAAAAAGGTTATCGATAAAACTGAACAGCTTTTAAATGCTATTTTGGAAGATATATAAGATTATAAACTTAGTGTTAATGTGCATGTTAATTGTTTTTGTTATTTTTTTCAAACAAATAATACTATTAAGATCAATTATTACAATTTACATTCAAATATGGTTAAAAACATATGATATTGTCCCTCTGTAGTTATACATTTCCTGGCCATAAAATTCACAAATTAATTAAGGCAATTTAGTGCATTGGCGTGATGAAACATTTTAGTTAAACCATTTCTATACATAGTCCCTCTTAAGCTGGTAATATATGTGCATGTCTGTTGTCTGTATAAGTTTATATTTTTTAGTTTTCTAGTTTTCTATGTTAATCTGTGTATAATGTAAATAAATATATATATATTCCTTTATATATTTAACATTTATTATACAGAATATTTCTATTTTATCTATTTTATAATTGGAAGGTGATCAATGTATTCAAGGCCGTAACTGGAAAAAAAATTCGGGGGGGGGGGGTCCAACATTTTTTCTAGGTATAGTTTTAGTATAGTTAAACAATATTCACCGCTAAAATGTTTCTACTTTTAAAAATTTCGGGGGGGGGGTCCGTACCCCTGGACCCCACCAGTTACGGCCTTGAATGTATTATATTAAGTGCACTTTTATTCATTTTAGATGCAGAATATTTAAAAAAAATAATAAGTATTAATGTATTATTAACTCCAATCATTGGTGATATGTTAACAATAACTGATAATAATGAATTAATGAATTTACGTATTATTAACATTGCCTGTGTTTCTACCTTATCTTATTTTACGAAACTTTAATTTCTGAGCAAGTTCTATATTATATATGTTATTTTTTGTAATATTTTACATTCTCATAACTCGCTTAAGAATAGAATTATCAAAGAAAAGCTGAGGCTGACGCTCAGATAATGTTCTTACCTTTAATATTTATATTAGGCCAGTTCACTCTAATATTTAAAACTTATATCAACACACGAACACACGATTGTATGATAGATTCTAATGAACTCAAATTTGGTATGCCAATGCCCTTACGTTTGTATATACGTATAGGTTTATAGGTTTTTCCGACGCAGACAGCACAATATGTCATGCATGTAGCGTACTAGTCTGTATGTAGCGTAGTCCTCCAGATTGATTTGGCCTGGTAAATTAGTGAAGTAATATTTTGACTTGCTGTTTATTTTATAATTATATTAAAATTAACTTATTTTATTCCCTGAACTTTATTTTTGTGTACATTACGTTTCTTTGTATTTATGAATCGCGCGTTTCCTCTGCAGGCCATCTGGAAATCGATTAACTATTTTATTACTAAATATTAAATAATATGTGAACCTATAGGCTATTAAGTATTAGTAGTTAGTACATATTGCTCTTAATATCCATCCTAACTTAAGTTGAATAAAGTATAGTGAGGCAAGTACATTGTTACTAAATTACTTATTTTAACTAATTATTTTTAGTTGTTTATAAATAATTAATATGTATTGAAAAAAACTGCCACAAATCTGCATCAAATATACTATATAGTGAATTAAATGTTTGAATGTTTGTTTTTTTTAATTCATAAATCATAGGCTTGCATTTTCTTAATTAAATAATTGTAATATAAATAGGTACCTAATGTTTTTTAGATTTATTATTATGTTCTTGCTAATTATAATTTATATTGTTTTATTACACAATTATTCAGTTAAGTAGGCATTCACATAATAATATTACTGAAGTGTTTTTGTACTCATTATTAATCAACATTAATGGTATTGGATTATAAAAATAATAATACAACTTTACCTAACCTAAGAATTACTAAATAATTGACTAATTGTATTCAAAAGTATTTTTAACAAATTTTGGTATTATTTATCGATAACGTCTTGTGGTTTATTCTGTGGTAGTATTATCTTAATAATTTAAAAGTAGTATAAGTATTTCTACGACTCTACATAATACATACCTACCTACCTAACAAGTAAATAATAACTAACAGTGTTCATCCAGACGGTTACTACTAAAGGTAGTTAACGTGTCTACAGGGGCGGACAGGATGTCCGCTTATTTCACTCGCAGGTAGATAATGAACATTTATTCAACCACCTGTTCAAAAATGTGATTATTTGATGTTTCTTTGGCACTTGTTTTGACGGAAATAAGTTCTCACACGTATTTGTTTCATTTAAGTTTTTTTTTAAACAATTCCATTGTACCATAAATTATTTTTGGATTGTATTTAATATAATTTTTGCTTTTTGTTGTAGACAATATACTCATATGATCTTATTTGTTTTAAAATCGTGATCTCTCTAATTACTACTTTAACAAGTTCTGAAGGGTTGTATCAATGCATACCTAGTCTCATAAAGTTAAAACCAATATTGATATATTGTAATCATATTTACTTATTGTGTTTTTTTAAATATAGATTATAAGGTTTCTGAAAAGAAAATGCATTACGATTACGTCAATATACAATACTCTATAATATTATTATTATATAGCATTTCTACAGATATACTGTATAGACATTAGACATAGACATATAATGTTAAATTAAATATAACTTTAACATTTTACATAAGTATCTAATAATTGTAGTTTTGAAATCAATAAAAAAATATATTAGTGAAAATATAAAACTATATAATTATAATATACACTAACATGGTATATTAATTTATACCAACACAAAGTTGGTTGATAAAATTGTACATAGGTAGTTGTAGTTTGAACTCTATACCTAATAGCTATATAATAATTTAATATTATACAGAGTGTTGGCCGTATTAATCTTTCTCACCCTACCGACCTGGCTTTGTTAAACGGCTACATTTTTTAGATTGTAAGTGGAAATAATAAATCTTAGTACTAAGTATTTAAATAAATTGGCTTTGAGAAGTCTCAATTTTTTGAAAAATACTTGGGCATTTTTTTTATGTGCTTAGGCAATCTTAAGCATATAATAATAAATAATAATGATTAACGAACAGTAATAATATGTTTCTTTAATTTATGACTAAATGTCCACTATCATACTTCCATTATTTCAATTATAAATGTAAAATTACTATAATAAGTTGTAAATATAGATTTTACAGTGATGCACACTGTACATGTACATATCTACTTGGTTTATTTGTCTTATTTTAATTTACTTATTTAAAAAATACGATCGGTCGGTACAAAATAAAAACGTTAAACATTTATTAATTTATGATAGTAAATAATAATAATTTTCTCTACTTACATTTCGAAATACATACTTAATACAATAGAGTTTAGTATTAATCAACTAGTAGATAAAATAGGAATAAATGTTGGTCAAAAACCAAAATGTAAAATATATTTTAAATCTTATGGTTAAAAACATATTTTAATTTAATCAGTTATTTGTTTTCATTGATAATTAGTATTTTTTTATTTAATACGAGTTGATGTGAATTTCATCAGTTTTATTTTAATAAGGAAACTATACATTTTAACATAAATACATGTTTTAATAGTTGTATTTATTGTAATTATTTTATTTCAGAATGGAACTACAAATCACGGAGGACTCTTATGCAATTCTGAATGTATAGTAAATCAGGTAATATCTATATGTATAAATTATATACCTACTTTCATATAATAAATAACAAATTCCATTGAATACGAACTATTTTGGTTTCTGTCACTGATTGGATCTATTTGATTTCATTTTGCATAATATATTTATTTATGTAATAGGATTCCTAAAAGTGAAAAAAAATCTCCCTGAGAATATATTTTTTTAATATCCGGTGTAGCACCGTTTATATGTTTCGGGTCGGCGAAGGTATGATACCTATATTCATAATGTGGTCAAGTGTAAAATGATTTTTTAACGATGGCATTTATATGCAGAAACCATAAAAATAATTACAATTAAAATTTACAATGTTTAGGGGTTTTAAAATAAATCACTCGATTTCATTCCTATAGTTTGTATCTTTTTCTGTTTCCATTAGGCTTCATCATATCATGTAGGCGGGTACTCGATTACATTAAAATTTGAGATTTTTAAACTAAAAACAATTTATTAGAGTATTAATATATTGAGTATCTGAATATTAGAGTAACACATTAGTACCAAATATTTTAACATAACTTTTTAACCGGATACAGTTTAATTTATGTACAAATAAAGTAGGAATTTTGTAAAAATCTAAACGACAGGTGGTGATTTGATGGGATATGAAGGGCGCTACGGAAGTTCACTTGACCGCTCACAAACAAACCGCTGAACAATAGGATGAACTAGACTGTGTATTAATGCGTAGATCCTTTTTTGTGTTAATTATTTCTATTAAATCTGTAAAACATTTTCCTATATTATGTATGTACCAATCTTACAAATTATCGAAGTAATTTGTTATACTATTGATTTTGTAGTTTATTTGATTTTATAAATTTAACTTTTACTTAGAATGTATTATTTTACACTCTATTATTATTATTATTATTATTTAGAGTAAAATTATATTATTCAGTACAAAATAAGTTTTATAAATAATAAGGATGAAAATTATTATTTCGTCCCTGTTAATGGTTTGTAAAAGTACCAAACCACGAACAACGTTATGTATAGACTTCAGTATACATCCGGTTTCCTCGAGTTCAATAATAGGTGTATTAAATATTAAATTGTATTTATACCTTGAAAACCGTATTAAGTAATATTTAATTTATAGTGTTCCGACTATTTTAGATAATATTGTTGTAATTAATTATATTGAGTATATATTGTGTGAAAACATTTATTGATTTTTATCCATAGGTAAATTGTATGTTTAGGTAATATACTATCTTCATTTTATTACTGGATATGGGGTAAAGATGTATTTTGCATTTCTTTTCGGTCATGATGAAAATGAGAGTTGGTTGTTTTATTAATAACAAAAACATTGTGCTGCTTACTACTAAAAAACTTATGGAATTAGGGTGTTATTTAAATAATTCAATTTTACACTATAAGTACCTACAATAATATTACTCTTATAGGTGTTTTATCTTATTATGTACTTCTATAACTATTAAATGTAAAGTTTTATTTTAATAGAAGAAATTATTGCGAGTGGTTCGTTTTACAAAAATTGTGTTGTTAGGTAACATTTAAAATCAGCAACATTTAATCGCTAGGTTATTATTATGCGTAATTATTTTGCAGTACAGAATAATTGAATCAAGTGGTCGGGATACTTGTACATATTTCGCTGTGAACAAATATTTATTGAATGTTTCCTGTCTTGTTGCAGACAATAGGAGTTAATTGTAATTTATATAAAACCATAATCCATGGTTCGTACGCGAAGATGAATCTTTGTATATTTCATACCCCATGGATAAAAATAAGTCACATTTGACATTGTCTTTTTTAATTTACATTTTCTAAATTCATTGACACTTCTGATCGAGGTAAAATGCTTAAATAATGTGCGTGATTTTACTTTTATGGTCTAATAATACAAGACTAAGCCTTCGATGCATTCTGTTTCCACTTGGGAAGGAGGTTATATTAATACATGTTTAGGTGTATGTTGTATTAAATCATTTTATACCCCCCCCCCCCTTTGTGTATGCCAACTATACCATAATATGATATATAAATCCAATCCAACGCGAATTGTTATTAAAATTTTGAATTTTCGGGTTGTATTTGAATATTCCACCTTATATCAATATACCTAATGCGTATTAAATATTAATTGAATGTATGCAACAGTAGTTGCAATTTTTTACCATGTTTTAGGTACCTGGCCTTACACGTAAGTCATAACCACACCCATGAAACACTATAATATGTTCATAATTTAAATTTTAAACTTACATTTTTGATCGTCACTTTCACACTATTAACTGTGGAGTGTAGACGATTTAGCGTCGTTATAAATAGATAAATAAAATTCCTATATTAAGAACTTAAAATGCTTTGAGAAGAAGATAATTATTTATTTTACTTTTTAAAATATTTATTTTCTCAAAACAGTAAACAATTTTTTTTCTTAACTTGGGAATGTAATAAATACATTGCATTACCTATGTATAATATAATATTTAATAACTATTATTACTTTATTTAAGTTTATTCTAGTCTATTAGTGCACAAATGTTTGTGTTTGATGTAATAAAGAAGTGTGATCAGTACGTTTAATAATAATTATTGCGACTAAACAAAGTCAAATTGATATGAAGGGGCTCTCGACCCGCATTTGTGGATTGACTAATAAGTAACCCTGACTATTATTTTATCGAATTAATACATTGTTAGGGTCCCGGATGATGTACCGTGTGAATTGCTGTGGATCTGGTCAACATCGTTTAATTTAAATAAAAACAAAAATGTATTTTTATTTATTACTGCTTTATTTCATTTTGCCTTGAGTTAAAAATTGTAAATACATTATTTTTGTTTGAGTGATCATTATTTTTATTTGAAAATTGTTATTCTCATTCATCATTATTAAGATCAATAAGTTATGTCATTTAAGCAATAATTTCAAAATATGTAGTGTTTCAAGTTAACTAATATTTTTAAGTCCTTAAATGTTGAGTTGATTTTTTTATTCACATTCTTGTTTAAAAAACTTCTTAAAACATGCATATTCCATGTTTATGTTGAATCTGTATTCTGTTGTAATGTTGTATGAAGTATTATAGTATGCCAGTATGGCAGTATGTGTGGAACTAAATACTAATAACAGCTATATTTTTATTTTTACGCTGTCAGTTGTTAGTGATTATTTTATAAGACTTAAAACGTATTACAGTATAAAATTAAATGAATACCTCTTTGTGTGTGTATACTTTGCTACACGTTTTATCATTGTCTGAAATCGGGGAGGGGAAGTCCCCCAAACTATTCCATTAGCTCCCCAAAAACAGATAACTTTTGAGTTAGGCATTGATATTTAAAATGTTATTTCCCGATTTCCACCTATGTCTCCTTTATAAATAAATTCGTACCTACAACTGCTTACATTTTTACATTGATAATCTTAATTGATTTATAATTTTACAAATTAAAGTATAATTTATTGTATAATAATAATAGTATATTTACTATATTTAGCAACTTTATCCAGTGTACTTACGTCCTGAAAAACAAAATATTTAAACCTTAAATAAATATGAAATAGGTACAAGTATAATTATAGTTATATAGTTCGGAGTACCTACGCAAACGACAAACGGAATCGAGATTTCCGCTGGCCGCTAATTAGCAGCCAGTACACGATAACCGAAATGTACCGGAGCCTAGTTATAAGTTATAACTTATAAATAAATTAAACTATGACCTGTGAATCCATCAATAGTATAATATTACGACTCGATATTCGCATCTTGCAAGGACCTTTAATTTGTAGTCTTGGGAAGTTGGAAGTGTGAAGTGTGAAATGTGATTATGGATAGGATAAAGGTATCTGTCGAGTGTCTGAGTATCTGACTTTTGACTTATTAATAAGTATAGTCGATCCGTCTATTTAGCCTTTAGTTTTATATATTATATTAATCGTGGATATAATCGTAAAGTGCTGAAATTTGAATTAACAATAATTATTATCGTATTAAAATCGTATTAGTATCATTATCAGTTCTCACTTCAATCAATTATTAATTTGTTGGAATTTCTCCAACTGAAAAACAGTGACTATAAATAAATAATATTAATAATGCGCCTGCAATTCATAACCATGGACTATACAATAAATGTAAAATATTATTGTGTTAGTTGTTTAATGTTTACTCTTACCTTTCAATTTCTGAGCGGAGCGATGAATGTATTGATTTTACAAGATGTATTATTTTACTCTGTAGATGTATAGGTACATGAATTGAAATAATGCTTTGAGTAATACTTTGTTTGTGGTTCTTCGCTCAGAATCATTTGCTTATAGGTACAATGATTACCTGTATAATATTATCAATATTATCACTGAATTGTAATTTAAAATTTATCCATTACAGTGACTCATTCGACACCTACTGTATAGCAGAGTGGTTGCCTGCCTTTTTTAAATGCATGTTTGTTATAGGTTCGTACAAGATAGTGTATACTGACTATAACTCGCAGGCCACAGCGTACTCAGCATAGTAATATTACTAATATTTTGTTTATGATAGGTCGATATTTTTATCTTAAAATCAGTTTAGAAGTCACATGTCACGTCAATGATAGCGTCACCTTTAATTAGTGTAATTTACTTTGATTAGGTAGTCATGATTTCTAATTCACATATAGCGTGAAAGTCTACAGAAACTTAGGATTTATTAAACGGAATGATGTATAATTTAAAAGTATACATTGTTTAAAAACTTTATACTATTCATTGATCTGATCTGGGCTTGAATTTGGCTCAGTGATGTCCTAGACAAATAGGCTTAATTGATAAAGTCTAAAAAGTATTAAGATGTTTCCCGCTTATAATTGCCCATGCATTACATTTTACGGGTAATCCTATTTTGGAAGTTGAGCGCATTGAACATTCAAACCCATTGAAATCTAGACGTAATTTTATTGATGCATATTTTGTGTATACACTTTTTAATGTTTAAAAACACATACGGACAGTCCGGAATTATTGCGAAATATCGCACTTAACGTGCCACAAATTGCTACTAGTAATTTTCAGATTCTACATTGAAACACAAATAAAAAAAATGTTCAATCAGCCCTTTATATCGAATGTTAATTTTCTATTACGAGTTAACAAATTTTAACATTTTTATAGATAATAAGAAAAAATTAAAACGTTATGCCTTAAATGTATTGGTTGATTAAAGATCAACATAATTATTCTTCATAATATTATGTTAACTGTACTCTTGTTCTTCATAGACGTTAACTATTTAATAAATAAATTAAGGATATACTTTTTTTTTGTCTTTCAGTGTATAAGAGGATGTGCTTTATGGAACGAGGCACTTAATAGTAATTGTTCCAAAGTTTGTGTAAGTTAATGTACATTTAATTAAATAATTTCATACTTAAAAGAGTTGTATTGAGACATTTTTTTTATATATTTAAAATATATTACAGGACAAATTTAGTGAAAATTACATATCTCAAAGCAAATTATATTGTATTGCAGGATGTAATGATGCTATTACTTTACACTTCCAAAGACTCCAATGTATGTTTAATAATATTTGTCTTCTTCATATTTTATCAATTGTTATATTAATTCCATTATAATATTTTATATTCAGTTGAAATTGGCCCTTTACCATCCCCGACATTAGTACCAGATTCTCTATTTGATAAATCTCTTAAGCTCCAATGGAAGGGTGTAAGGAGGAAAAATTTCAAGTACAGAATTCAATGGAAATTAGAAAATAATCAAGGAAATTGGCAATATTGCCAAAAAGAAACATGGAATAATGACTCTATTATACAATTGGACAATCTCCGGCCTTATACAAACTATCAAGTAACTACTAATTATATGTGATTATATATATATATATGGGTTATATGTTAAGAATGTTGGATGACTTATATTTTATACTATTAATTTAATATACTTATTAGTTTCATTTTTATATGATTTATGAATACCTACTTATTTTGTCATCAATACATATTATGTATCTAATTATTGTTTTTATCTTTATTAGTTTCGTGTGGTATTACTGTTAACATGGTCTGGAGTAATGCAGTTGGTGGTTTCTGAATCAAGCGTGGTAATCAGCACACATCCCAGTAAAGTACCACCTTCAATGACACCAGAAATTGTGAGAACAATTCCTGCAGATTCTAGTATATCAGTTACATGGGCAGCTATTCCCTTTCCTTTAGCCCCAATCCTATCCTATCACTTGACAATCCAAGAGCCTACAAAAGAGTACACCATCTTCAAGGTCAGAACATGATATGTACTTACAACTTCTGTTTTGCTTATTTGTTCTTCTTTACCAAAATGCATGGTCTTCATCTTCAATGCACAATTCAATATTACTTTTAGTAAATTTAATATCTTATTTTACAGTTGATCCTGTCAAACTGAATAATTTTTATACTATTAGATGTTAATATTTTTATATTATTTTGATTAAATGTATTTTAAAAATATGTTTAAATTTGCTTTGTTTCATTAATGGAAATACTATAATAAACTAAATATTATAATATTGTACCTAATATTTATTCATATTTTAAATTCTGAGTGGAACGATTAATGCACCTATTGCACCTAGTAGTTAGTTTTACAATTAAGTGTTTTTTTTATTATTAATTTATTTTATTTAAAACCTTTTTGCCTATCACCTTGTGATTCAAAGAATTTTAATCATTTTGATTTATCAACAGTTCGATTTTAAAAATATTAAGACTAATTTTAAGTTAATTATGCCGCTAGTCTCCGTTCTTCTCTAGTCTATTGATCACAATAATTTTAGTATTGACTTCAATGATATATGCTTTTTTTGCAAAAATTAGTTCAACCTACTATGTTATTAATAGTAATACAAATAGATTATCTGTACACTGAAAAAAAAAAAATTATAAAATATAAATATAAATAGAGTCAACACCCTTTTCCAGTTAGAATCGTTTTTTTTTTTAAATTAAAATATAACATTATTTACACTTACAATTTACTATATGACAGTTTGACTTCCATGTTGTTTTTATCTTTAATAGCTCTGTTATACGATATTTGGAATTTTTGATATCTTTAACCTTTCACTTTATGCTTTAGAACAAATTCTATAGTAATGTATGCTTTTAGTTATTCTTTGCCTATGTTAATTATAATTAATACATAATTGAATGTCTAAAGTATTATAGTTTATAAGTTCTAATGGATTTATAATGATCGACTATTTTATTTATAACTAATTATCTGTTTTTTCTAATTATTTGATAAATATATTTTCCTTAAACTAACATTGTATACAATCTATAACATTTAGCAGTTCTTTTCAAATTAATTCTCTTTTATTTTTATATTTTATATCTGTATACAATTTAATTTTTGTTTTATATTTATTAAATATGTGATGTTATTTAGGAAATATTGACTGGTAAAGAAAATGAAACAGAAAATTTTTATATGTTCCGTAATTTGGAATCTGCAAAAAATTATTCTATTTCACTCGCTGCTAGAAATGAATATGGTGTAGGCCCAACGACGAATGTCTTTGTCAAAACCCTCCCCACTTCAATGGGTAAATAATATAGTATTCATTAGTGTAATTTTATAATTTTAAAATATTTTAAAACTTAATATTGTGTGATGCATTATTTATTTTCAGTAAAATACACTCCTGAACCTGTACACTTATTTCTTGTATCAGATCATAATATATTTGTTAAAACAAAAGAAATGATGGATACACCTATAAGTATTTATTTCACAAATCAAACAATTAATGGTATGGATATTATTAACAGTTGTTTTTTCTTATGTTTATGATATGAACTAAAATAAAAATGTATCTTAGGTATGTCAATTAATGTACGTACAAATACTATGTATATACTGGATTCTTCGGGTTCCTTACTGGCATTGTCAAATAACAAGATAAATATTTTACTAACAACTGAAAGAGAAATATTAATGGACATAACTATTGATTGGCTTAATAATTACCTTTATATTCTAATGTCATCAACAACAAACAAAAATACCATAGTGTATAGTATAAAAAAAATTGATTTAAACCAGGATAAAATGGAAGAAATAGTTTCTGGGTTTGATTCTAAACCGCTCCAAATAGAAGTGGATCCTTGCAATGGGTAATCATTTTTATTAAAATTATTAAAAGAGTATAATTAGGATTGTATTTATTTAATCCCATTTAAAATAGATTCTTATTTTGGACTACAAAATTTGGCTTATATCGTTTGGACTTGAGTAAAAAAGTAAAAAACTTGAAGACTGAAATATTAAGAATAATTTATCATAAAGATATTGGTCCATTTGTGATTGATTATATAAATTTTTGTTTGATGATATTATTCCAAAAGAATAACACAATTATGTCTGTTTCTTTGGATGGGTAAGTTTTTAAAACAATGTTCATATTATAATAATTATTTAATGTAGATGTATGTTTTTCAATTAGTTCTGTGTTGGTCAAATTTTGTTTTTCTTGTATTTTATTCATACAATTTAAAATTATATATAAATTCTTAATAAATTTGGAATAATTTTTATTGTTGAATAAAGTAGATATGCGCTATTGAACTAATACCCTATCTAAATAATTTTAAGTTTTTAAAAAAATTTTAGAGCCGTTGTCCAGTAATACATTTTCCTCGATTTATTTTCATATTGTAGTTTTGATGATTAAAATTTTTTTTTATTTCATGTTTTAACACATATATAAATATTTTATACACATTTTAAAAGTCATTTATCTTTTTTAAAATCATTTTAAAACCTAAATATTATGTAGTTAATATCTATTCATTAATGAGACTAATGGTTAATTTAGTCTGTACCTTGTCATCATGTGAAGCTTATTTTTTATTTGGTTCATACTAGAAATGCATATTTCTTTGGTACTTACTAAGTCATTTTTGTTGACCACCGCTTACCTGTAGTTGCTAATATTAATATTTAAATTTGATGAATATTCACTACCATATTTTGGTGTTCACAGTCAAGATTTAACAGATATTAGAAATAACACAATAACAGCCTTATTTGATGACGCAATAACTCTATCATATGTTAATGGATCATTTTATTGGTCAAATGGTTCAGTACTGATGGGAGAAGATTATTTTATTAATGAACAAAAATACTATCAAAATATTTATCCGGCTATGCATTTTTCATACAAATTAATACTATCTAATTTTACTGATCAACAACCTATACCATTCCCAAGAAATCCACCACAGTCTCTACAAGCAATCTCTACATCTAGTAAATTGAAAGCTACCTGGCAGGTTCCACATTTATTAGGTGGACAGGGTAAAAACAAATTGATTAAACATTTATCAGCTATTTACAATATGGAATACTTAATAATTTAAATTATGTACATTTGTAGGGCGTAGTTCATGGCAAGGATGGTCTTATTTATTTTCAATTAAATTTGAAAATGAAACAAATTGGAAAAATATTGACACTAATAAAACAGAAATTGTAATAGATTCTTTGACTGCTAGAACAAGTTATGTCATAAGAGTAGCAGCTTATTCTTCTTCAGGACAAGGACCTTGGTCTTCAGAGTTTGTAGTAAAAACATTAAATCATAATGTATCTGTACTTTGGGGAAATGCTCAACAAATTTTAATATCTGATATCATGGGTGATTTTATAGAATCAATTTCAATCAATGAAGATGAAGTAAGCATATATGTTTTGTTCAGTAGTAGTAACATAATATTAAGAAAAAGTGGACAAATTAATTTTATGCGTTTGTCTTATTTTATCTACTTTGAATTTTGGTATATATATTATCACATTCTAAACACTATTCAAATACTATTATTTTGTATTGCCAATTTATTAAGTAAAAATATGATTGTTTTCTGCCTTTTATATAATATAAATCTTGTTTATTTAATCTGCTCAAATTTTATTTTATTTTAATTGCAAATTTATGATAATGTTTATTTTTGTTATCTAGACCAGTATTACAAATTCTTCATTAGATGATGTGGCTTGGTTTGAAGATTGTGTTTTCTATGTAGTTAATTCAAGTAAAATTAATTGGCTGAATTTAACGAGTCGCCAAGGAAGTACATTAGAAGATATTAATAGTGTTCAAAGTATTGCAATTGACTGGTTGGGTCGGAAAATATATTGGGCAGATCCATCAAAACAATCAGTAATAAATATTTTTATTTCAATAATTATAATAAATACTTATTGAATTAAATTTTAGATATTAAGAGAAAATTTATTTGGAGGTCAAAGGGAGTTACTTTTAGCATCTAATATTGCTAAAGAATTGAAAGTGGAATCTGTTGGTGGTTATTTATATTGGTCAACAGGATTTGCTGTAAAATCCTCAAAACTCAATGGAAAAGAACAGCACAGTTATTATAGCACTGATTACTTTTCTGGAAAAAAAGGTACAATATCAGATAATAAACAGAACTTAAGACTCCCAAGTACTTTTAAAATATTATATTATGTTTATGTATTTAAATTTAAATTTTAGTTATGAGTTTAGCTGTGGATTCTGTTGGTGGCTGGGTATATTGGATACTTCGGGAAAATGACAAATCAAAATTATTCCGTGCGCCAACTGCTGAGAAACTGAATTATTTAAATAATCTAAATCCTATTAAAGAATTTGATAATTCGTGTACTCAAGGTATATAATATTAATATATTGTGCATTAGAAGTAGATATCAAGTTATTTTGTTTTATATCCAGGACCTTTATTCTATGTAGACCATCATTTGCTGTGGCTTCAAAAAGGTAATGACATAATGATGAGTGATACAGATGGCCAATATCCAGCAATCATAAGAGCTATGAATTTAAATGGAATTCAGACATTTAGTGTGCGTGACCAATATGCTCATCCAAAACCTAAAGGTAAATAGTGTAGTCAGTGTAGATAATATGATTTTAGTTTTTATCAGCACAATGCAATATTATATGGTGTGTAAATTAAGAAGGATAAATACATAAGCTAAAAATGATAAAATATTATAATTTAGTAGGGGTGGATTGCCACTCATGTCTTTGACTCATGGAACTATATTTTTATAAAAACATAATAGATATTAAATAAAGACATCTCATTTAAAATTTAATTTGACATAGTTGTATATCATTATATTGTTTTCCATTCTACACATTTTATTAAATTTGATATTTCATCATATTTACAATGCCGGAAAACCTTTTTTTACCGGCTCTTACTTATTTTACACTTAATTGTGCAACTCTCGACTTTTTACCTGCAATTCCTGTTACATAGGAATGTCATTATAATTTCTTTTTAATTTTAAACTTGTATTTTACCTTATTATGATAACAGTCATTTTATTTTTAACAAATAAGTAATAATATTATTCTATTGTTTGGTAGGTGACTGATTACGTACTCTAGTTTCAAAATGTGCAGTTATTTTTAATAATAAGTGTAATTATTTGCATTCAATTATTAACATTCAAATATATGTAATGTTGTTTAGGTTTAGAAACAAATGTTATTCCAGAGGAAGTGGACATTAAAATGATAAAAGTTAATCCCAGGTATAATGAAAGTGTGTATGAAATTATATGGGAGCCTGTGAAAACTGTTAACCATGGATTAGTTTCTTATACTGTTAAAGTTTTGGAAAAGGAAGACAGTAAAGTTGATTCTTTAGTTAGTATAATATTATATTTAAACTTAGAATTAATTATACATTTATACAATTATCTGTTAACATCTTGCCAGCAAATAAATTTAACTTAATTGCTACACAATATGGCATATGCTAGTGTCATAGGCTTAGAATATGAACCCATTTTATGATATTAATGATTTTAATTTTGTCTAATAGTTTGAAACACCAAATACCAAAGTATTAGTTGATAGTACACCTTTAGAAATCAGTATCAAAGCTTCTACAGTTTGGGGTTCGTCACAAGTAGTAACAATATATTCACCAATTCCTACTATACCAACCGACATACGTATTTTTGCAAACTTCAGTAATGACAATTATACTATGAATATTATACTTCAACATTCTATAATTCAAAATGTTACAAACTACGAAGTTAAATGTTATTACCAAATAACAAATCATTGGCAAATGTGTTCAAAACAAGCTATTGTGTCACCAAACACACAAACCAAATGGACAGGACTTTCTGTTTATTCAGATTTATTGTTTAAAGTAACATTTTATTATTATTATTATTATTATTATTATTAATAAATTGTGTAAATTTAACAATTTTTATTTTAAAATAGATAAGGGCTTGTTCCATGGCTGGGTGTAGTGGATGGAGTCAAGACATTATATTTAATCAAACTTACAACTATGCAGTTTTTAAATTTAAAACTGCTTTAGTGAGTGGTTCGAAAATAATGATTTTCCATTCAAATAAACAAAATTATCAACTAATAATTCTACTGACAAATAGTTTAGTAACTAGTTTTACCCTAAACGATATGGAAGATATTGCATTTTGGACTGATAGTAAAACTATATACAGTTCACCAATTAATAAATCAATTAATAATAAAGTAATTCATACTGATTTAAAAAGTGAATTAGATACCATATTTATGTTGTTCTTTTTATATGTTCATTTTTTTTTTTAGATTTATTCAATTTCTGAAGTTAATATAAAAATTGAAAACCTTTCATTTGATTGGATATCAAAAACACTCTTTTGGTGTGAAGTTGCTGAAAATCAATCAAAAATTATGGCCTTTGATATTAGGGTAAAAACAGTTAAAATAGTGATGACAAGATCAAATAAAATGTTTCCATCTTCAGCTGTTCTTTCTGAAGGGTAAATTGTTATTATTAATTAAAATTTAGTTCAAGTTATTTGATTAAATAGATGATTTATAACAAAAATATTGAATTTATAGTTTATTTATTTGGATTGAACAAATTCCTGATTCCAATGAAAAACATATATTAAAAAGTAACATGAGTGGCACAGATGTTGAAACTTTTGTATATTCTAGCAATAATAATTGCAATTGTTCTGATTTGTATCCATTTGATAATGTATTAACATCTTACATATCAAATAGTGGTAAAATGAGACTTCTGTGGGTTGAAGGCAAACATAGAAATATTATTGTTTCTGATATTAATGGTTGTAAATGTTCAATTATATTTCATGTTAATTCAACTTTTAATTTAACGTCACTGGCAGTGGATAAACACAATATTTATTGGACAACAAATCAATCAATGTGTTCAATAAGAATTAAAGATTTAAATGATAAACCCATTATAGAAAATAATGCGTCATTAAATTGTTTAAATAATATAACAGCTGTGTATACAATCGATGGATTATCTGAATCAAGTAAGTAGTTACAAATCATTAATATTGACTATTATAGGCTACTACATAATCAGTGTATTTTAAATTCCATTTTACAAGTAGAGAAAAATAGAAGAGGTTTTTTTAAGTATTATATATATAACTGTGTTAGAAGGACCACAGGGTTGGGGACTTAATGTAAAAATTAAGTAACATTACATTTCAAAGGAATTATTAAAGTCAAATTTTAAAAATGGTTCATTGGTAGTAATATAGTTGTTATAAAAATCACTTGTTTTTTTAAAATTATTAAATTATTAAAATAATTGAAATTGAAATTAAAAGTAGGAAGAACAAATATCTAATTAATATTTTGGTGATTCCTCATTACAGTTATTTTCTAGAGATCTACTATTAATTTCTATATTATGCTTGAACAAAAATGCTATTCATAATTAATATTTTTTCTAATTGAAAATTGCATTGTTAATGTATTTAGTTTTTGAGTAATTTTTAATTTAAGTAGTAAAAAGAAAATGAAACTGGTTCTTACATTATTAAATCTTTTTCTTTGGGTTTTTGTTTCATCAATATGTATTATATTTCAAGTGAAATGAAATGATCTTTGTTTCTTGTATTATTAATTTATCAATGTTCTGTTATATTTTAGTAAAAAGACCGTGCCCTCCTGGATTTCCTCAAGTAAATCAGACATTACCATCTGTTTACATAGTGTATTGGGATCCATCTGAATCTCGCGTTAAAAGTTATTCTTTAGAGAGAATAATTATTAGTGAAATGAGAAATAGAAGAAGTTTGAATTTAAATACAACTAATTGGACAACCGTATATAGTGGACCCCGTAATTACATTTTTAGACAACTAAAAAATTAGTATATACTAATTTAAATAACTTTTTAGAAAATCATTGGTTCATGTCTGATGTGAAACGTGACTTAGTATTTAAGTTTCGTGTTAAGGCAGAGAATCATCATGGTTGGTGGAGCGATTATAGAACTTCTGATGAACCGTTCAATCCCCAATACCAAGTGGAAACTTTAAGAAATGAAGATATTCCGTGGAAAATATTATTAACAGGATTTATTTTGATTTGTCTTTTCTTGACAATGTTAATTAAGTATTGTATGTAATCTTATATCAAATTGTGCACATTATTTTTAATTAATTTACATCTTGATGTTCTACAACAGTAGGTTCAAATACTTCCAAAGGACCTATGAGACCAGATGTAGAATTAGGAAGACTCAGAGAGATGCCACAGCGACCAACATTTTTTCATGCTATTAATGTCGGATACCAAGGTGCTGTGTTATTCCAAAAAAAAAAAAAAAATGAATTGCCTAGCATCAAGCGAGAACAAATAACACTTACAAAACGATTGGGATCAGGAGCTTTTGGCGAAGTTTTTGAAGGAAAAATTAAAGATATAGTGAGGGGAGAAAGTGAAACACGTGTTGCTATTAAATCATTAAAAGAAGGCGCTAGTCACTGTGAAGTAGAAGAATTTTTAAAAGAAGCAAAATTAATGAATAATTTCAATCATAAGCATATTTTACAATTAATTGGAGTATGCTTAGATAATGATCCTAATTTTATTATTATGGAGCTTATGGAAGAAGGTGATTTACTGAGTTATTTAAGGAAAAACAGACAAACTAATGTAAGAATAATAATACTATTATTATCTAAAAAAAAAATATGTTAAAATCACATTTATCACTATATTTTTTAGGTGTTGAATCTTAGTGATTATGGACAAATGTGCATAGATGTAGCCGAAGGATGCTCATATTTAGAGCAAATGCATTTCATACATCGTGATTTAGCTTGTCGCAATTGTTTAGTATCGTCTTCTGACCCTAAAGAGCGAATTATAAAAATTGGTGATTTTGGACTAGCGAGAAATATTTATACACACGATTATTATCGAAAAGAAGGAGAAGCTTTGCTGCCTGTTCGGTATTAATTCTATAATAATATGATGTATATTCTGTGTATCTATATTTTATTTTTTTTATCTTAGATGGATGTCTCCAGAATCACTAGTAGATGGTGTTTTTACTAGTCAATCTGATGTTTGGGCTTTTGGTGTTCTCCTATGGGAAATAATGTCTGTAGGACAGCAGCCCTATCCAGGACTATCCAATATAAATGTTATGTATCATGTCCAGCATGGTGGAAGGCTTGAAAAACCAATAAATTGTCCAAGAACTTTGTAAGTATACCATAATAACATTATACAATATATAATAGTAATATTATTCAACCAAAAATTAAGAGGTATGTTTTTTTTAAACCTATTGGTCAGTTTTTAAATCAATTACATAGTAACATTTTTCTAAGTTTCAAATAGAAACCCCAATATTAAACATTTAATAAACAAAATCCAAATGATAAATGAATTGGTAAATTGATAGTCTAAACTTTAAACTCAAAAACAGATTGAAAAAAAATGTTAGTTTTGTTGAATATTATTAATAAAACAACATTAATGGGAATAAATAACACAATATTTAATGCATTGAGTCAAGATAGGTAAACTCTATTCAAAATAAGAATGTACTGCTTTGCTTATCAAGACTAAACTCTGCAGCGTCACCTGATGATTCATTAATTATCGAGCATAATTGTTTATCATTTTGTGCCTTCATGGGTAGGGCAGAGAGTGTTAGGGGATTGAGTAGAGGCAACAGTATTAGAGATTGATGTATGAACAGGCTTTATTTTTGTTCGCTGGCTGGTATATTCTTATTCTGAATAGAGTATATATATGCCAATCATTTTTTTAGATTCGGAAGGATGCGATGAATGTATTCATTTTACAATGATGTGTGTTTTTATATTTATTTATTTATTATTTTGTGTCTGTCATCACGGTTGCTTGCAGTAAAAGTACTTTAATTTTCTTCAATAGCAGCTTTTCTAGTAGGAAAGTGAATTTAGTTTTCAAAAGTAACAGGAAAAACAAGCAAAAAATTAAGGAAAACTGAAATTTTTGCTTAAAACCATTTTTCGAAAATATCGATTTTGGTTTTAGTGTTAACTCTAACAAAAATAACTGTAGACACCTGAAATTTGTACTGAATATTTGTGTAATCATTTACTTTACACCATAGAATTTTCAAAATATTTTGATTTTTGTTAAACTATTTATAGGCATATTAAATTTTTAATTATTTGTTTTCTTTTAAACTCAAGTCAATAAAAAAATTTTCGCTCGATCAAAAACTCGTAACTGTAATGCAAGGTTCCTTGTACTTTGTTATTAATGAAAATTAAAAATCCACAGTAATTTTTTATGAGCGTTTAAACTTAGAATTTTGACAAAATCCGTTAAAATTCACAAAAGTTAGCAGTTTATATTTAATTTGAAATTCTTAAAAAATTTTCTAATTATATCTAAGATATAAAAATTTAATACAAGATTCCTTACAAGTTTGTCTACTTTTATCAAAAAAAAAAATGTCTACCAGAAAGTCAAATGAAAGACTTGTTTTAAGCTGTTGACAGACATTTTCAATTTTCATTTTTTATTTTATAAATGTCAATAAAATTTTATTGGTTGGGTCAAAAAGCATAAAAATTTAATATAAGACTCTTGATTACTTGTTACAAAGCAATTGAAAAATATTAAAAACACATCAATAGGATTTTTTTTATAAGCATTGGAAGTTCAAATTTTGACAATATTTATCAAATTGAAAATTGAAAATGATTTTGTAGTTAAAAATTTATGAAATGTTCAAAAATTTAAAATTTAAAATGAGGTTTCACTTATGCAATTTTTCTATAAATAAATGAAAATCTAAAAAATATATAAATACGGTTATTTTTCACAGACATTTTAAGTTCAAATTTGGATAAGATTGTGCATGTTATCACAAAGAATAACATTGTTTACCATTTTGTTGTAATTCGGTTCCAAAACAGCTCAATTTCACATAATTATATTTAATATTTTTCCAACATCACTGATAATTTAAGAATAATATTAATTGAACTTACCGGCTACCATATTAAAAAAAAAGTAATAACAATTTAAAATATCCTAGACTGACATACCTTCTCCGCTTAGATTCGTTTTTTGTATACAATGACATGATATCATTGAATTCAAATTTAATACCATCCATTACAGCCAGCGACCTCCTAAACACCTGATGTACAGCAGAGCGACATCCACTTACTCTCTTTTTTATCTTTTGTATTTAGAATTACTAACTTAAATATGTTAGAATTAATTGTCTCTTAATACCAAAAAGTATTTTGCTTTATTTAAAATTTATTGTACAATAATTAATTGTAAAAATAAGAAAGTCAGTAATTTCTACATGTTTCATTGCAGATATAATTTGATGCAAAAATGTTGGCATGTTGATCCAGAAAAACGACCAAGGTTTGAATACTGTTTGAAAGTATTAAAATCATACATGGCTATGCCACTGGATTACGTTAATGTTTCCCATGATCGTATGTAAAGTTACTATATTTTATTAATATTTTTAAATAGTAATGATATAACTTAAATAATTTATGATTTAGCGCAACTGCACAATGTATCACTACTATCGGAGAAATACACAATAGACCTTATTACATGTATCGATTCACAACAGAAATTGTCTCCCATAAGTAATTATGATGGATATGAAATACCAATTAAAATAATTAACAATGAATACCTGGAACTGTGTAATGATAAATGCGAGTACTTAGATTTATCATCAACACCAACAGTTAATATGGTTGATAATCGAGATTCAGAACCAGAATCAATTTCGGAAGATAATTTGTATTGTAACATGAACCCAGAACTTATTGGATGAATTGACAATTTCTCACATGGCTGAATCAAAGGCAAAAAGACTTAAATTAGTTGTATATTATTTTATAGATCTATATAGAATTTTGTAAATGGGTTATATAGTTATTACCCTTAATTAATAATTTTGGTAAATATTGAGTCAAATCATTATTTATGTTGAAATTTATATTTTTCTACTAGTTGTTTATATTTTGTTGAATTATTTTCTAAGTTAATCTGATTATTGGCATAACTTGAAGCCAATTACAATTACTGTTGAATGATACTGTAAGTGTGTTATATAATAATTATTATAGTAATTTATTGTACAAAATGTTTATTTCCAAAGTAAAATGAAACATTTGAAAGTGTATCACTTTCTGATGCTCAAATTGTATGAAGTACCAAGTTCCTAAATAAGATACTGTTTATGTTATATAAAAGTAAGTTAAGTGTAAATTCATGTAATATATTATGTTTTTATTAATTTTTTCTTTTTTATTTATCAGGAGATTTTTGAATTAATATTATTTAATGATAACAAAGGAATTGGGTTCTGCTTTGTTAAAAATAGGTCAAACATTGATGATTAGATGCAATTAGATATAATGAATGTGTCCCATTTGGTCAAAAAATGTATCATTCATTTGATTCTTATTTATTTTTTCTATATTTATTGAATTAAACATTTAAGTTTGTGATGGGAGTGATAAATGTATTGATTTTACAATGATGGGTGTTCTTTTTTAAATATTATAATCTTTTGTGCCTGCGAACACAATGATTATCAAAATAATGCTTTGATTTTAGACTTTAGCTTCTCTTCTGGTAGGAGAGCATATCTAGTTGGTACATTTGGGAGATCAAAATTTATAATTCTCAGCAGTTTTCAAAAGAAAAAGAAAAACAGGAATTTTTGATCAACATTGGTTTCAATTTTATTTTTTCGGTAGGTAACTAACACAAATGACCAAATACATGAACATTTCACTGAATTCTTTTATTAGCATTTTGTATACACCATTGAAACGTCAAAATAATTTGACTTACGTTGAGCTATTGATAGGCTCTGAAATTTTCGATTTTAATACCATTTTTAAAAATTAAAGTCAATAAAAAAATGTTGGCTCAGTCGGAAAACTTGAAATTGTAATACAAGATGCCCTGTAAGTTGTTGGTGGAAATTAATGAAAAAGTTGAGCTGTCTGCAATACTTTTTATGAGAGTCTGATTTTCAAATTTCAACAAAATATGTAAAAATCACGAAAATTTTCAAATTATTTTAAGTTAGAAATTCATAAAAAAAATTATTTTTTCCTATACTTGATATAATATTCAAAATATTTTGAATTGTTTTGAGCTGTTAACTGACGTTTTCAGTTTTCAATCTTTCAATTTTTTTTCCGTATATGTTAATAAAATTGTATTTGTTGGGTCAAAAAGCTTGAAAATTTAATATAAGGTTCCTGATATAATGTTACATTAGCTTTTGAAAAATATTAAACAATTTTTTTATTATCATTTAAAGTTCAAATGTTGACATGATTTACAAATTATTTTATAGTTAAAAATTTAAAACTAATTTAAATATATATTATTTATGTTAATTTGTTTTTATCCAGTTGCATAATTTGTACCCAACTTAAATGCAATTTCAACCATATTTTGAGGTACCCCATCTTCATAACAAACATATAACTCTCGTTTATTTGGTTCTTTGAATAATCTCCTAAAAATATTAATATATTCTTAAATATGTTCTTAAATAATTATCTTAAATAAAATACTCACCCTGTGACCCAGAATGTTATGGTGGATGATTTTTTTGGAGAATCTGTGTTTGATGTAGTTATTTGAAATAAAACTCCTATCTCATTTATTTCATTTTCATCCTAAAACATAATTTGAAATGATTATAATTCTTAACAAACTAGGTGTCCCGCCAGACGTTGCCCTTGCCAAAGATTTAATTTTTTTATAAATATATTTGTAAAAAAATGTATATACCATACACTTTCTTCTAATTATAAATAGTAATATAAAATGTAACGAATGGCATCCATTTAGATAAACAAAAAAAAAGTGTTGGTTCAGGAACAATGGAAAATCATGCGTGAGTTACCCTTAAGCTAACTATAGGAGTTGAAAAAATAAGCTATAAACATTATTCAAGTCTACAGAAATCTAATGATGTATAACTCTTATTGTAAATTTTCCAGTAGTTTTTGAGTAATAATTTTGGATGAACCAACATCCATTTATAGCTAGACTGGACGTCAAAGAATATAAAACATAGTGGCTATGTAGATGTATCTTGGTTTTGCTATACCTTGATTTGTGAGCTAATTCAACTTAGACAATTCACCTGTGGCGGATTAGATATGGCACTGGGTATAAATCGAACATGGTTCAATCAAACTGCTCTCTAAACTTTCCTGATATCTCCAAAAACAATAAGAAATGTTCACAAAATCGGCTAAGTAGTTTTCGAGTACACCTATATGAGCTACAAACATACATTTAACCCTCATATTTGTTTTAAAATATAATTTCTTTCTAACAAACTCAACATATTAATGCAATTTTTACCTCATCTGCTCGAATAATTAATGGTAACCATTTATGTACAAAAAAATAACTTATTTCTCTTCATTATTCTGGTATTATCTTTTTAAGTTGTAACAAATAGCAACTATTTATAAACAAAAAATAATTTACTTGTCTAAAAAACCATCCAGGAAACCACTCAAACACAAATAATTTCATCAACACCGTTTAGGAGATCAGTGACAAACACAAACAGAAGAATTAAGATTTTAATAAATTAATTTTTTTAGCATTTATACCTGATTTGAATCTTCGAATAAATTTCGTATTACAGTAACACTTGAATTAAATTTTTCATCAATATTTTTAAATATGTCTTTGGTTTTTAAATTATGTTCATTATATATTGATGGTGAACATAGCATAACACCAGTGTGACAGTTAATGTCAAGATAACGAAACAGCATACTTAATTTACCTAAACCGAATCTGAAAATTATTTTTATATTTAATTGAATTAATTATTAATCAATCAATAATTTAAACCATTTACTTATTTGGTAATACTGGCAAATTCTTTATAACATCGGTCATATCTATTGACCGTGAGCCATCCTACAATTAAAAAAAAAAAATACTTATTAATATTTTGAGTATTCGGTATTCACTATTAAAAACATTTATAATATTACTGAAACGGTATATTCATCTTCAGAATTATCAGACCACTCAATTGATGAAGCCTTCATCATACGTTCAGCTCGACGACCAAACACTGGACCTTGCACATACATGCTGTCTTCTGTGCTTGGCGCTCCACTACTTGTTAAACTTGTTTCTGAGCATGAATCCAACTGCCTAGAATCTGTTTAAAAATAATTTTGAATAACTGATTCAATATGATGTTTCAATTAATCTGTGTTGTATACTTACCATTAAATGACTGTGAATTTGATGTAATGTCATTTTTGTGTTTTAATATAGAAATTATTTCTGGTTTTTTTAATTGCAAACCTAAAATTTTCATTTATTTATTATAACCTAAATCAAAAATTAAAAATAATATATTACCATTCGACTGCTTATTATTTGCAAGTATGTTTAATCCTGCATTTTTTAATGATTCTGTTTGGTATATTTGCATTATATTGCCTTCAATCCTACAAAATAAATATAAATTATTAGGACATTATGTATATTTATTTATTAAAACCGTTACAACTGGGGGTTACATATTGAAGTTATATTGTTCTAACTCAGATTTAGATTTTTATTATCACTGATGTTTGTAGTCTTATTTTAAAAAAAGTTTGAATTTTCCAATACTTATATGTTGTCAACAATTATGATATTGCTTATTATAAATGTATGACTAATGTTGGAACTCATAGGCTATTAATGTTGTTTTATAGCTTTAAGTCCTAAGGTTTACAATTTAAACCAAATTATATTATTGTCCAAAACTTTAACCCACCATTAATCGCTTACAGTATATTACTATGTAGCATTCCTGAAAATTTCAGAATTCAAAATGGACTCAGTGGTTTATGAACGTATTATATAAGACAAATTGTAATTTAGATGAGGCAAAGTAAAATTTTGTTATTTATTGCCATGGCGTATTATACTGTTATTTAACAATTCTGGCCAAATAGAATTTTGGGGAGTCATTACTCATTAGCTTAGAGTGTACAAGGGTAAAATGTTATTTATTTAGCACATGTCACTAAATGCAAGTTATACGACTGCGTATTTGTAGCAGTTATTTTAACCATAGATAGACTAATGAAGGGGTTGAATGTTATTGCAATACTGTATTATATAGAATTATATAGTACCATTTTTCTGCAACTTCATCAACATTCATATTAAGAACACTTTCTAATGTATCTTCAGCCTCTTCCACATATTCCACATTGGGTCCATCAAATACTTCATTTCTACATCAAAAACAAAAATACAATACAACCTTAAATGTACCAAAACAATAAAAATTTTTACTTTGAACAACAAGGACCAACTTCAAGAAGTGTCGCCATAAGATTATTTCCACGTCCGACTATTAACAAATACCATTTAGCTTTTGGCAGTGTATACACAGAGCCAACAAATGTACTGTTTGATCTAATTGATGAAGGATATACTCTTTGAAATATTATTAAACGTTCTAGATATTCTGAGTTAAGTAGATGAAACAATCCATTTTGTAAGCAAAACATGTGAATATCTAAATGATCTTCATAATTCAAGTGAGACGACAACAAGTATTCCTATGATGAAGTATGATAGTTAAACTAATGCAATTTTAATGTCCTAATGAATTACCTTATAATAAATTGATGTACCAATGATCAAGTACGGTCTTGGTTCCCTGGTGTCTTCACACTAGTTTAGATAAAAAATCACAAAAATAAATATATCTTAAATAATTAACTGTGTATAAAATATACATACTACATAATTCGCCTCAAATTCGTTTAATATATCATCGAGTTCCATCTAAAAATAAATAATAAAAAAGACATATTCAGATATAAAAAAAAGTTTATATTTACTTGAATACTTCTTGGCAAAGGAATACTCTTAGAGGCAGGTAAATATTTTTCAAACTCATGAGAATTTTCTATATTATGAAACATATTGATATCATATAACTCCGAGAAGATAATTGTAAAGTATTTATCTAATGAACAATGATTATCTTCATTTGAAAAGCAACTAAAATACAAAAAAAATTAATGTACTCTATACTTAGTAAAATCAAATGAACTTAAGAGTATGGGTAGATAAAAAAAAATACCTATTTAAATTTTCATAGCAGAAACATAAATTTCTAACTATGTTAGAAGCCATCCAATCAGCATAGGTTAAATTTAATCTAATCAAACATAATTAATTTATAAATATTAAAATATGTTGTGAGTATTCATTTCATTAAGTATTTACTTTGAATCTGGAGCAATAAAAATAAATGTTCCTTGTCCTTCAAACAAAAATATTGAGTGAACTAGCTGATCATCACATATCATTGATATACTATAATATTAAATAATACAAATTAAAACATGTGTTATTGTTGGAATTTTAAATTTTTTGTTATACCTTCTAGTCTGGTTTTTGACGATTTGTGGAACAATATGGCTAATGGTTTGAAAAGCTCCTTTAATTTGATTGAATATAGATGATGGACCAGGGTACATATAAATAGCATTTGAATTTTCAGATTTCAGGTACATGGCAGCCACAGGATATTTAGCAAGTTCCAATACAAATTCATCATTAATAGTCTTCAAAGATAAATAACTTGATAACTGTTGGTTATTGTGTTTGTCAACGCCAACTAAGCTAACAGCCACCCTTTGAACAACTAACATAACCTAATGGTATGATAAATTAGATCATTGAGCTTATTATAATTATTTAGAATTACACTTCATATAACATTACAGTAGTTGGTGGAGTTATGTTTGATAGAATTTGATCCAAAGTTTTAGCCGTGACAATTTCACCATTGATAATTTTAAGCCAATCTCCTATGCATAATATAATATGATAAAATGGTACATTTTTTACTCAAATATGTACCAAATTACAATAATACCTATTTTTATAGATCGCTGGTTATCGACAGGAGTATTTGGAATAATTGATGCTACCATAATACGCGAACCATCTTCAAAAACTGTTGTTGATAAGCCTAATAGCTTTTCGGTCAACGTAGCTCTCCTTCCAAGATTACTATAACTATCATTCTCAACTTCAACAGTGACTTCTCTCACCTCGCCTTCCTATGAATTAAGATATAAAATAATACATACATTCACATATCTTTATTTTATCTAAGAGCTAAGGTTCATACTTGAGTGTCCAAGAAAGTGACTTTATTAGAATTTCCAGTATGTTTAGAACCATCATTTCTGTCTCTGCCTCTTTTCTTGCGCTTCAGAAGCTTAACCAATTTTCCTGCAGTGGTTTTGGTTTTTTTTGGTGCATCATTCGATTCAACAATATTATGTTTGGTATATTTAGTCTGTTTTCGAGGTGAACATTTAACATAAAATAGCTCTCCCTGGTCATTTATTTCATTTTCCCATTCAAAATCCGAACTTGAGTAACAATAAATATCATATAATAGATATTCAATTTTATTTTTATGATAAATATATTTTCTTACACATTAGAGTTGACATCATTACATTCACATGATGAATGGGTTGAAGAACTATCAGTATCACTTAAGTATGTTTTAAACGATTTACCATAAACATTATTTTCATTCATATTTGAAAAAACACAAACGGAGACTTGAACAGTGGTAAACTAAATAATGTAAGAAGATAATATAAATTAAATGAACAATATGTATGTGTTAAATGTGTAACTATGTACATAGTACCTATAATAACTAATAAGTAATGAATAATATTGTGATGAATTCAATGTAGTTAAGAGTAGTTGTCCAATGTCCTAGTTATAACTATAGTAAATAGTAGGTACTATAATCATTTATATTGTACCTGGGATATCCTTGTCAAATATCAATTCTTGATGGCTATTATCAAAGTATTTACTTTCTTGATAGTAGATAAAAAAATATTATTCTTGATATTAAACAATATAATATCATAGAACAATAATATTATAAATGATAATCTTCAGTCAATATGGTAATAGATTAAAGAAACACTTGTCTCAACTACAAGAACACGGGCGATGTATGCATAAATGCATTGACCTATTAAAGTTTTGAACAGGTAAAAAATAGGATAGTGTGTTTAGTGTGTATAAATGTAACGGAGTCTCTGTAGTCTATATTAGGTACCTCATATTACAACTCCATACAGGGCACTTGCCCCCCCCCCCTGGAAAAAAATATTATGAACTTGTAGCTCAATAAATATTACCACAATATTACCTTATTACCAAAATTTTTTATTTTGACCCCCACTAAAATGTTACCTATGGGCGCTCATGACTCCATAGTATATTTCTTGTGTTACAACTGTATACCTAGTCTATGATGTGGATACGACATTCCTACCTTCACTAAACAGTAGATAAACGTACTTTTACTTTTTAGGCCAACATAACGAAGAACAAAACGACGGTTCGCACTTGCACAAAAACTTTCGAGCGACAAAGAAACAACAAAGAAAAGGGAATAGATAATACTTATAACCTATGTAAATATGTTTTTTTATTTTAACAATTATATTAGTATTTAGTTGAGTACTTGTGTTAGCTACGGCACAGAATTTTGTACAATGTCCCCAAGATCTATAAAGATTCAAAATTATCATGAAAAATAATTTTATACGTACCAATATGGTTACTACTTACTTACCGACTCGTCAGTGACGACTGACGGATCCAGGATTTAATTTTTTTTGTGTGTTGGGGGGGGGGGGCATAGTCCAAAACACAAATCTTAAATTCTTATTTTTTTTATTTATTAAATATTATATTTAAATTATAATAATATTGTAAGAAATTAATAACGATCAAGATAATTGTAATTTTCTAGGATTAGATTTTAAAAACATGTCTAATACTTCTTCAGGTTGTACATCAATTTGTTTATGGATGTTAAGCTAACCCGTTTAAATGGTCCCCCCCCCATTGTTGTTCTCAAGTATGTTTTTATGCGTTTTAGCGTTGAGAAAGACCGATCACTTGCAGTTGATGTTGTTACTGGTAATATTGCTAAAATGAGTAAAAGTTGACGAATGTTTGGAAAATACCCATCTTCAGTTTCTTTAAATGCATGTATGGCAGTAAATGTGTTTGTCTTTTTTACAAGTTGTTGAGTCCAATACAGCTGCCCAAAGGCGCAAATAGGAAATTACATTGGTGGGGGCTCAAGCCCTTTAATATATTCAACAAAAATCCCCCCCCCCTTTCACACGTCACACCAAATAAAAATATAACTATTTTTTTTTTTATTAGCTACGAGTATAAAATTATTACTTATTAAGGCACATAATATTATATTTATTATTAACTAGATAATTGGTTACAATATTAAATTGATTCTTCTGTTGGATTTGGCAAAGTCATTTAAAACTGAGACGCTATCAATATTGATGTCTTTTTCAATATTAATTATCCCTAAACTGCTAAATCTTTCTTAGAGAATCGTTGATCACATCCATGTTTTCAACCTCCTCATTGCGGAAAATGACCTTTCACAAGTAGCGGAATTGATTGGCAAAGTTATTGCTACATTAAATAATTTATAATAATTTGGAAAGATTTGTTTGCTATTCAATGAGTTAAGTGATTTTGCAGAACTTCCAAATCAACATTAACTTTCAAGACATTTTTGATAACCATCATTTCTGATCTTAAAGAATCTTTGGAAACACCGAATAAATCCTAAAAGTTATTATTTACAAATTAATTTTCAAAAGTATACGGTAAATAAAAAGTAGATTCANGCTATTCAATGAGTTTAAGTGATTTTGCAGAACTTCCAAATCAACATTAATTTTCAAGACATTTTCGATAACCATCATTTCTGATCTTAAAGAATTTTTGGAAACACCGAATAAATCCTAAACGTTATTATTTACAAATTAATTTTCAAAAGTATACGGTAAATAAAAAGTAGATTCAAACATTCAATAACATTGTTTAGCACAATTTATTAATATAAATACATTATAAATTAATATTAGATTTAGTGTTTATAAAAATAAATACTTCTATGACCGATAAAGTCATGATGCACATTGCACATTTGCACATGACTGTTTTCGAAATATCGCGCGATATTTATGTTCTCAATGTTTCATAAATCAATTAATCTATAATTAAAATGTAAAAAAAAATATATTAACCATATTCTACACTTTTATAGTCATAGTTAGTAATCGAAAACAACATTTGATTATTAATAGGGACATTAAATTTTAATATTAGAGTAAATATTGGGGGGGCTTAGCCCCCCAAGCCCCACTCTATTTGCGCCTATGCAGCTGCCACAATGCAATTTCACCTGTAAATTGTAATTATACATTAATAATTTATTTTAAAAAGTTGTCAGTGATTAATCATAATAATTGTTTTTACCTTTTAATTCGTCTTTGGATCCCGGCAAATCTGTTTCATAAAAAGTGGCACCTTCTGTCCTTCTATAATATGTTCTTCAGATTTATTATGTAAATATACCTAAGGTATCACTGGTATCAGTTGTTGGATTTTAAATAATATTGAACTTTGGTTGTCTAAAAACATGGATTGAATAGATGTTATGAAATTATCCAAAACTGTCTAGTATACCATTATTTTAAAATATTCTTCAGGACTTGAAGTAATGTTGTTTGATCGATTTATTTGTCGTTTGCATATTCGTGGTGTCTTAACTTCAATATTTAAATTTTCGGCTTTTGATACGGCTCGATTAAAAATGTTATTAAATGTTGCATTTTGTTATTTGTTTTTAAGAACATCTAGTACAGTCTGTATGATTTCAATACATTTAGTCAAATCCAAACCAGAGTCTTGTAATTTACGAGATATTGGCAAAGTCGAGGACAATATTTCTACTGCTACTTCGAAGGCCAAATAAATTCAAAAGTCAATTTAATGAAGAAGTCCGTTACATTTTGAATGTATATTTCCATCTGTATTAACTGTCATGTCTTCCAAATAAAAGTAATGTGTTTGGGAGAATTTCTTATGTAATGTATTTGAACGAAACAATATAAAGAATAAGATTGTAAAAATTAAAATAAACACTATTGAATAAATAAAACCAAACTTATGCCAAGGGGGGGGGGCCTTAAATTCGCCACTGCGACTCGTATCAAAGTCCGAGTCTGATACAGGCAAGCATCGCTTGTATATTGCACGTGTAACTTCTTAAACACTCAAAATTGACCCGATATGTATCGATAATCTCCTTATTTATTTCCTTGAAAATCTTAATCTTTATAGATCTTACAATATGCCGCATCCATAAGTTCAATATCAATAAGTTTACCATAATTTAAGATAATATATCTACTTCCTAAATAAATTTCATAATAATATATCGACATATTGTAATGTATACTGATGTTTACCTACAGACGGTATGTCAATGACTTACATAGTTATATCCCTCCAGCTGTATAATTTTCATACCAGCAGATAGTATCCGTTATAATATATCTTCAATAATCACCACAAAATTAATAAAAATTAATAAACACGATTTATTTCGTCACGACTATTGACTATAATACGTTATACGCCTGAACGTAATGGCCAAGTACCAACGCACTTCAACTTAAAAAATGGTGCATTTGAAGAACCTATAAACTCTGGTTTCTCCTTACCAGTTACCTTCAGTTGCTGTTGTAATTTCATCAAGTTAGGTATTCTGTTTGTAGTTACTAGTTTGCTACAGATGCTTTACGTTTATTTTTTATGGTCTCATTGATATTTATTTAATTGGAGAGGTGTACGTATTGAAAATGACAATTGAGGCTGGTTCGTCAAATATTTTATTACCTGATATTCCCCAGTGTATAGGTATACATACGGTGGATATATTTCTGCCAAGTTTAGTGGCTTTGTTGCAATAACACCGGTTAAATTGGTCTAGAAGACTATTTATTGTGCTTAAAGTCTCTAAGGAAAATGTACTTGTAAGGTCAGTTATCGATAGTCCTTAGGAAAGCCCAACATTCTGTACATTTCAAACCCTAATTTTGAATTTGTTCGTGTCTTAACACTTCTAGAGTTTTATATTAAGTTATAGTTTAATCGTTTAGACTAAAAACAATATTATGAGATGCCGGACAAAAAAATGGACTCGCGCGACAGTATAGTGTATAATGGCCTATACGCAGAGTTCCGTGTTCTGAATTGTTTAGATTTAAACACTCCGAATAATATTATGTTTCGGAATCTGAAATAAAAAATGTATCGTATCATCCAAAGAATTCAAAAACTCGAAAACTGATAACAACATATTATATTATATCTATCATCTATGGCAAAAGCCGATCGTCATCACTCGTCGGAGACGATTCACAATTATAATAATTTCATTGAACAAAAGAGAAATGTGTAAGGCAACAATAAACATTTGCTAACATATTTCATTATACTCAAGTAATTTTTATAAAAAATCTCGATTTTTTCAGTTCGGGTTTAGATGAAGAAAGAAGTTCCTCGATATGGCGTCTGCACTCAAGATTATGTCCTTGCAGCTACATATTCCCCGAACAGTCGATATACAAAGAGTATACGTAAGTTTGATAACCTATTCTTTAAGGGCTTACATATTTTACTTTTTAGTCTCAAAATAAAAATTTATTATCATAGACAATTTGCAACCCGGGTAAAGTAGGGGCATATTTTTTGTTCCCGAGCTCGCCACACAAACAAATACGCTTATAGCACAAACGACAACGGAATATCCAGGTCGCAGAATAATAACATATTTATACAATTAAATAGATATATAAATGGTGTTGTACATACTAGTCATACTACACTAGTACAGTACACGGGAGTTCTTATGTCCCGCAAAATTCAACAATTTTTATTTTTAGTTTATATAAATGTTGAGAAATATATGAATATTACTATGCCGTCTGCTTGTGGTCGAACCGCGAATTATAGTGACGCCGTCGTACATCAAACATCAAATTATTTTATAAAGCTGGGAAAGTCGCTCTGCTGATTATGGAATATCTATCGGAAATTAAATAAGGAAATTTTAAATAATCTCGAATAGCTTAAAATGTACCTAACCAATGCACTCAAAATGAATACCTACATAAAATATTAATTATTAATTTCGTGCTCGACAGTATTCAGAGAAAAGATTTAACTGGGAATTTTACAAACTATGGTTGGTATAGTCGATGTACGGTAAATGTGATGCATTGGGCACTGAATACCTTTATGTTAAATCTAAAAAGTAGTAATCCATTTATTTACAATAAGATTTTTATTTAATAACTCATAAAAAAATATGCTTGTGCTTCGAATATTTAAACACCACCTTAATTAATTATTAAAATAATAGGTACTTTATATATTGTTGTATTTTAAATTTTAAAGTTATAAACTATTTTGGTTATCGTCATACCTCATTTCATTATCTTAATTATCAAATCTAAAGCACGGACCTCCTTGATATACAATTTTGTAATATACTATATATCTGTGGTTTTATCATATTGACGTAGTATAAATTATAATGCAATCCGTGGCGATTGTCGAAGTAGTTGCAAAGACGCAAACGATCTAAAATTTCAGTTAGCAAAGCTGCAGACATGAACAAGAAACACGAAGTGATCCGTACGGTTTTTTTTCATAATAAATCTCAATATTTTCAGACTTAAGTTCAGCCTTATATCTGATTTATTCCGCAGTGCACACACAATATCAGAAATTCCGCCGAAGCCCGAAAGCGTCGAAGATTAAAGTAATTAATTTTGGTTTCATACTTTTTTGGTGCTTAAATTTATTTTTTAAATAACAATTTAATTTAATGAAAAATATGCTACCCCAAGCGCACACATATTTTATTTCTGAGAGCAAATTCATAAAATACGAGAGATCAAATAATGTACAAACGCCACTCGTCGTTGTCGATTTTCTGCTCCCTGATGGTAGGGTAATTTTATAATTATAACCTATTTTTAAGTACTTTAAATAGACATTCATTATAAGGTTTAATTTAGAAATACCCGTTATAAGTGATTACCCATAAGACACAATTTTATTTTATAACCTATAATTTTTTTTAAATCCAAAGTTAGCAGTTACAGGACACTATTAATTTAGTGTTATATATATTTCATTTTCCTATTATATATTAAGATTACATTATATTATAGTTGTATCTAAAAAACAGACATCAAATTATTTTATAAAGCTGGGTTAGTCGCTCAGCTGATTATTGAATATCTAAAGGAAATTAAATAAGAAAATTTTAAATTTTAAATATTCTTGAATAGCTTAAAATATAAACAACTAATGCACTCAAAATTAATACATAAAATATTAATTATTAATTTCATGCTCGACAGTTTTCAGAGAAAAGATTTAAATTAAATTTGAAATTTTGGAATTTTACAAACTATATATAGTTGGTATAGTCGGCATACGGTAAATGTGATGCGTTAGGTACTGAATACCTTAATGTTAAATCTAAAAAGTAGTAATCACATTTATTTACAATAAGATTTTTATTTAATAACTCATAAAAAAATATGCTTGTGCTT